>NW_021250312.1:181634-182083 GCF_002162155.2 Triticum dicoccoides | reverse complement strand
GTATGCCTTTTGGTTTATGTAATGCACGTGCTACCTTTCAAAGATGCATGATGGCTATATTTTCTGACTTTTGTGAAAAGATTTGTGAGGTTTTCATGGATGATTTCTCCGTTTATGGATCCTCTTTTGATGATTGCTTGAGCATCCTTTGCAGAGATGTGAAGAAACTAATTGTGTCTTGAATTGGGAAAAGTGCCACTTTATGGTTAATGAAGGCATTGTCTTGGGGCATAAAATTTCTGAAAGAGGTATTGAAGTTGAAAAGCTAAAGTTGATGCTATTGAAAAGATGCCATGTCCCAAAGACATCAAAGTATAAGAAGTTTCCTTGGTCATGCCGGTTTTTATAGGAGGTTCACTAAGGACTTCTAAAAAATTTCTCAGCCTCTGACTAATCTATTACAAAAAGATATACCATTTGTCTTTGATGATGAATGTGTAGAAGCATTT
>NW_021250312.1:177952-181562 GCF_002162155.2 Triticum dicoccoides | reverse complement strand
TGTAGGTGCTGTTCTAGGGCAAAGAGTTGATAAGAAATTAAATGTTATTCAATATGCTAGTAAAACTCTAGATAGTGCTCAGAAAAAATTATGCTACTACTGAAAAATAATTCTTAGCAGTTGTATTTGCTTGTGATAAGTTCAGACCTTATATTGTTGATTCTAAAGTAACTATTCACACTAATCATGCTGCTATTAAATATCTTATGGAAAAGAAAGATGCTAAACCTAGACTTATTAGATGGGTTCTCTTGCTACAAGAATTTGATTTGCATATTATTGATAGAAAGGGAGCTGAGAACCCCGTTGCAGACAACATGTCTAGGTTAGAAAATGTTTCTTGATGACCCACTACCTATTAATGATATCTTTCCTGATGAACAATTAAAGTCATAAATGCTTCTCGTACTACTCCATAGTATGCTGATTATGCTAATTACATTGTTGCTAAATTTATACCACCTAGTTTCACATACCAGCAAAAGAAAAAGTTTTTCTATGATTTGAGACATTACTTTTGGGATGACCCACATCTTTATAAAGAAGGAGTAGTTGATGTTATTAGACGTTGTGTACCTGAGCATGAACAGGAACAGATCCTACACAAGTATCACTCCGAGGCTTATGGAGGACACCACGCTGGAGATAGAACTGCACACAAGGTATTGCAATCCAGTTTTTATTCACCTATTGTCTTCAAGGATGCCCGTAAGTTTGTCTTCTCGTGTGATGAATGTCAAAGAATAGGAAATATTAGTAGACGTCAGGAAATGCCTATGAATTATTCACTTGTTATTGAACCATTTGATGTTTCGGGCTTTGATTATATGGGACCGTTTCCTGCCTCTAATGGGTATACTCATATTTTAGTTGCTGTTTATTATGTTACTAAGTGTGTAGAAGCTATTCCAACTAGTAGTGCTGATCATAACACTTCTATTAAGATGCTTAAAAAGTTATTTTTCCGAGGTTTGGAGTCCCTAGATATTTAATGGCTGATAGTGGTTCACATTTTATTCATGGTGCTTTCTGTAAAATGCTTGCCAAGTATGATGTTAATCATAGAATTGCATCTCCTTATCACCCACAGTCTATCGGTCAAGTAGAATTGAGTAATAGAGAACTCAAATTAATTTTGAAAAAGACTGGTAATAGATCTAGAAAGAATTGGTCCAAGAAATTGATGATGCATTATGGGCATATAGAACTGCATATAAAAATCCTATGGGTATGTCTCCGTATAAAATGGTTTATGGAAAAGCATGTCACTTACCTCTCGAACTAGAACATAAGGCATATTGGCCATTAAAGAGCTCAACTATGATTTCAAACTTGCCGATGAGAAGAGGTTATTTGACATTAGCTCACTTGATGCATGGAGAACCCAAGCCTATGAGAATGCCAAGTTGTTTAAAGAAAAAGTTAAAAGATGGCATGACAAAATAATACAAAAGCGTGAGTTTAATGTAGGTGATTATGTATTATTATACAACTCTCATTTAAGATTTTTTGCAGGAAAACTTCTCTCTAAATGGGAAGGCCCTTACATTATCGAGGAGGTCTATCGTTCCGGTGCCATAAAAATCAACAACTTCGAAGGCACAAATCTGAAGGTGGTGAACGGTCAAAGAATCAAACATTATATCTCAGGTAATCCTATAAATGTTGAAACCAATGTTATTGAAACTGTAACCCCGGATGAATACATAAGAGACACTTTCCAGAATGTTTCAGACTCCAAAAAGGAATAGGTATGTGGTACGGTAAGTAAATCGACTCCAAAATAGTTCTAATGGCAATTTTTCTCTGTTTTGGAATATTTAGATAAATAGAAAAATAAGAAGCAGTCCGGGAAGGACACGAGGGCCCCACGAGGGTGGAGGGCGCGCCCTACCCCCCTGGGCGCACCCCCTGCCTCGTGGGCACCTCGTGTGCTCTCCGGACTCCGTTTTCTCGCACAATACATATTTTGGTCGGTATAAATTCATTATATAATCTCCTGAAGATTTTGACTCATGTATCACGCGAATATCCTCTGTTTTTGTTTTGAGCTATTGCTGCTACAACTTAGAGCAAGATGTCTTCTCAAGAGTTAGTCGCAGAGAGCCGGGTGTCTCATCCGGCATCGAGATCAAGGACAAACAACGATGCTGACCACTTTGGGCCAGCAACGGAGGAAGAGATGGAGGCTGATTTGAAGAGGATAGATGCCATGGAGGAGGATCAAGAAGTCACATCTCGCTTACGAGCTGGATTTACGATGGGGGAACTGCAGAGCTCGGCTATTCCAAACTCGGTTATCCCTTCCAGTGTTAGATTTCTTTCTTATGAAAATATGAAGAAGAGTGCCACTTGTTCTCCCGCAGCTATGCAACACCCTTGGGTGTAAGGAGCTTTAGCTGTTACAGGAAAGCTTCGTAAGGAAATATTGGACCTCAAGCGGCAAGTCAATAAGCTCAAGGAAGAGAATCATATCCTAAGGGGCATCATCGCCAAGAATATCACATCACCACCCCCGAAGAAGGAGACATAATCATATGGGTATGGGCACTCCCCTTGGCAACTGCCAAGCTTGGGGGAGGTGCCCCGGTATCGTATCACCATCACACTCCTATCTTTACCGTTTTTCTTAGTTCGATCCTTTTAGTAGTATCTTGATCTAGTGGAATAAAGTTTTTGGTATGATCTAGTTTTGAGTTTTGCCTTATGATCCCTTTATGTAATCGGAGTCGGTGAGCTATATAATAAAGATTAGTGTTGAGTCAAGGGCTTGATTATTTTGCTATGATCTTGAGGGAACAAAACAAAAAAGAAAGAGTAAAAAGAAACACAAAGAGATCATATTGATCTTATGGAAAGTAATGACTTCACATAGAAAGAGTATGATGATTAAAAGTTGTTGAGAGTTGACAAACATAGCTTTGGTCATCGTTGCAATTAATAGGAAGTAATAAGGAAAGAGAGGTTTCACATATAAATATACTATCTTGGACATCTTTTATGATTGTGAGCACTCATTAAAATATGACATGCTAAAGAGTTGATGTTGGACAAGGAAGACAACGTAATGAGTTATGTTTTCTTATATCTGAGATAAAGTATATTGTCATGGATTATCCAACATGTTGAGATTGCCTTTCCCCCTCATGCTAGCCAATTCTTTGCACCAAGTAGAGATACTACTTGTGCTTCCAAATATCCTTCAACCCAGTTTTGCCATGAGAGTCCAACATATCTACCTATGGATGGAGTAAGATCCTTCAAGTAAGTTGTCATCGGTGCAAGCAATAAAAATTGCTCTCTAAATATGTATGATTGATTGGTGTGGAGGAAATAAGCTTTATACGATCTTGTGATGTGTAAGAAATAAAAGCGACAGAGTGCATAATAAAAGTCCATATCACAAGTGGCAATATAAAGTGACGTTCTTTCGCATTAAGACTTTGTGCATCCAACCCTAAAAGCGCATGACAACCTCTGCTTCCCTCTGCGAAGGGCCTATCTTTTACTTTTATCTTCTACCTTATGCAAGAGTCATGGTGATCTTCACCTTTCCTTTTTACATTTTATCCTTTGGCAAGCATAGTATGTTGAAAACATCCTTATATAT
>NW_021250312.1:173688-177071 GCF_002162155.2 Triticum dicoccoides | reverse complement strand
ATGAACTATTATTGTTGACATTACCCTTGAGGTAAAAGGTTGGGAGGCGAAACAATAAGCCCCTATCTTTCTCTGTGTCCGATTAAAACTCTGTAACCACAAGTATCACATGAGTGTTAGCAATTGCGAAAGACTAAATGATACTCCCTCTGTCCCATAATATAAGAACGTTTTTGACACTAGTATAGTGTTAAAAACGTTATTATATTTTGGGACAGAGGGAGTAGTTGAGTATGTGGACTTGCTGAAAAGCTCTGACATAGACTCTTTCCGATGTTATGATAAATTGCAATTGCTTCAGTGACTGAAATTATAGTTTGTTGGTTCTCAATGAAGTTTCTGATTCATACTTGATATTGTGAATAGATTATTACTTGGGCATAAGAAATCATATGACAATATCTATATATGTTGCTGTTATAAGAATGATCATGATGCCCTCATGTCCGTATTTTATTTTATCGACACCTCTACCTCTAAACATGTGGTCATATTTATCGTTATCGGCTTCCGCTTGAGGACAAGGAAGGTCTAAGCATGGGGGAGTTCATACGTTCATTTTGCATCATGCTTTTATATCGATATTTATTGCATTATGGGCTGTTATTACACATTATGTCACAAAACTTATGCCTATACACTCTTATTTTACAAGGTTTATATGAAGAGGGAGAATGTCGGCAGCTAGAATTCTGGGCTGAAAAAGGAGCAAATATTAGAGACCTATTCTGCACAGCTCCAAAAGTCCTGAAACTCCATGGAAGTTATTTTCGGAATATATAAAATATATTGAGCAGAAGAAATACCAGAGGGGGGCCACCCACCAGGCACGAGGGTGGGGGGCACGCCCTACCCCCTGGGTGCGCCCCCTGCCTCGTGGGCCCCCTGGTGGCCCTCCGGTGGCCATCTTCTGCTATATGAAGTGTTCCGTCCGAAGAAAAAATCATAAGCAAGCTTTTGGGACGAGACTCCTTCGCCACTAGGCGGAACCTTAGCGGAACCAATCTAGGGCTCTGGCGGAGCTGTTCTGCCGGGAACACTTCCCTCTGGGAGGGGAAAATCATCGCCATCGTCATCACCAACGCTCCTCTCATTGGAGGGGGGGGGGCAATCTCCATCAACATCTTCTCCAGCACCATCTCCTCTCAAACCCTAGTTCCTCTCTTGTATCCAATTCTTGTCTCTAAGTCTGGGATTGGTACCTGTAGGTTGCTAGTAGTGTTGATTACTCCTTGTAGTTGATGCTAGTTGGTTTATTTGGTGGAAGATCATATGTTCAGATCCTTTATGCATATTAATACTCCTCTGATTATGAACATGAATATGCTTTGTGAGTAGTTACGTTTGTTCCTGAGGACATGGGAGAATTCTTGCTATTAGTAGTCATGTGAATTTGGTATTTGTTCGATATTTTGATGAGATGTATGTTGTCTCTCCTCTAGTGGTGTCATGTGAACGTCGACTACATGACACTTCACCATTATTTGGGCCTAGAGGAAGGCATTGGGAAGTAATAAGTAGATGATGGGTTGCTAGAGTGAGAGAAGCTTAAACCCTAGTTTATGTGTTGCTTCGTAAGGGGCTGATTTTGATCCATATGTTTCATGCTATGGTTAGGTTTACCTTAATACTTCTTTTGTAGTTTCGGATGCTTGCAATAGGAGTTAATCATAAGTGGGATGCTTGTCCAAGTAAGGACAATACCCAAGCACCGGTCCACCCACATATCAAATTATCAAAGTACCGAACGCGAATCATATGAACGTGATGAAAACTAGCTTGACGATAATTCCCATGTGTCCTCGGGAGCGCTTTTCTCTATATAAGATTTTGTCCAGGCTTGTCCTTTGCTACAAAAAGGATTGGGCCACCTTGCTGCACTTTATTTACTTTTGTTTCTAGTTGCTCGTTACCAATTATCTTATCACAAAACTATCTATTACCTACAATTTCAGTGCTTGCAGAGAATACCTTGCTGAAAACCGCTTATCATTTCCTTCTGCTCCTCGTTGGGTTCGACACTCTTACTTATCGAAAGGACTACGATAGATCCCCTATACTTGTAGGCCATCAGCTTCCTCTCTCTCTCTCTTTTGATTCACAATACAATGGTCTATTGGAGATTTATTTGATGTAACTCTTTTTGAGGTATGTTTGTTGGGGTCCAATGAACTTTGAGTTTATGATCAGATCAATTTTATCGATGAAAATTATTTCAGTTTTGATTTCTTATACGCATGATTTCTTATAGCCTCGTATTTCTTATTCGAATCTTTGTTTTAGTTAGGCCGACTAGATGAATTTTTCTTGCCATGGGAAGAGGTGCTTTTGTGATGGGTTCGATCTTGCGGTGCTTAATCCCAGTGACAGAAGGGGACATGACACGTATATATCGTTGCTATTAAGGATGACAAGATGGGGTCTATTACTACATGAATAGATCTTGTCTACATCATATCATCGTTCTTATTGCATTACTCCGTTTATCCATGAACTTAACACACTAGATGCAAGCTGGATAGCGGTCGATGTGTGGAGTAATAGTAGTAGATGCAGGCAGGAGTCGGTCTACTAATCTTGGACATGATGCCTATATAATGATCATTGCTTGGATATCGTCATAATTTTTTGAAGTCCTATCAATTGCCCAACAGTAATTTGTTTACCCGCCGTTTCTCATTTTTCTCGAGAGAAGCCACTAGTGAAATCTACGGCCCCGGGTCTCTTCTTTATCATATTTGCCTTTGAGATCTATTTTTATTTTCTTTTTATTTTCAGATGTATTAATCCAACAACCCAAAAATACCTTGTTGCATTTTTTGTTATTTATTTTATTTCGCGTTTCCACAAGATCTATTTATCCAATCTACTAGATTGACGACCCCTCTTACACGTCGGGTTGCAAGTATTTGTTTTGTGTGTGCAGGTACCGTTTACATAGTGTTGCGTGGTTCTCCTACTGGTTTGATAACCTTGATCTCATCACTGAGAGAAATACCTGCCGTAGCTGTGCTGCATCATCCCTTTCTCTTTGGGGAAATACCGACGTAGTTCAAGCCGCATCAATAACGTGTAAAGTACCAGTCCGATAAACAGTAATGATCGATGATCCATTGATAATGATATTGTACATATTTATACCTCTTGAAGAGGTGCATCGCAAAGCGCGATGGTTACAAAGAGCAGGAGTAGAGGGATGCGTCCGTTAGAGTAGGATTGCGACTGCTCGGAAAGAAAAGCCCATGTCGGTTCCATATACAGAGATTTCCTTAATTTAACTACTTAATTAAATCCTAACAAAATTGATTAGGACACTAATCTATCCACATGCATATATACCTGTAAAAAAACCGTGTGCATATATATCAAGTCGACCGAAAGTC
>NW_021250312.1:170858-171276 GCF_002162155.2 Triticum dicoccoides | reverse complement strand
GTACGAGCATTGTAGGTGTAGAACCTTCCCGCGGGGCTGTTGCGTTTGTGAGGCAATAGCCGCATTGGAGCTGTCTATTGGTTACTTAACCATTGCACCAGTGGTTCATACATATATTTGGGCGAGATGCGGGTCGACGTGCTCTTCTTACCCGCCCTCAGGCGGTTTTTAGTGATTCCTGATCGAGAGGTCCCATGCAATCTATGTTTTTGATCGGACTCAAGAGGGGTTTGACTGGGATGAATTCCTCTCGGTTTGTGTTAAGGTGAGGACCAACTTGCACAATATTCCCTCCCAGCGGCGCTAAGTGCGGCACCAGCTATAGGTGCAGTACATTCCCTAGGGACTGTCGCGTTGGTGAGGCAAGTTCCGCATCGAAGTTGTGCATTGGGTATTTAACCATCACGCCAACCTTTTA
>NW_021250312.1:163931-170706 GCF_002162155.2 Triticum dicoccoides | reverse complement strand
ACATATATTTGGGCCATATGCGGGTGGGTGTGCTCTTCCTACCCTCCCTCGCGGTGTTCTCGGTGATTCCCCAATTCACAGGGCCCGCGCTATCTACATCTTTGATCGGACTCAAAAGGGGTTTGACTGGTGCCAGACCATATTTGAGGATCTGCATGCACAAGATTCCCTCCCGACGGTGTTAAGTGATGCACCGACACTTTAGGTGCAGAAACTTTCCTCGGGACTGTCGCGTTTGTGAGACAAGTGCCGCATCGAAGTTTTGTATTGGGTACATAACAACCGCACACCCCTTTCATACATATATTTGGGCCATGTGCGGGTGGGTGTGCTGTTCCTACCCTCCCTTGTGCTGCTTTCAGAGATTCCTCGATGCACAGGGGACCTTGACCGGGGTGAATTTCCCTTAGTTTGTGTTAAGGTAGGTCATGGTGACATGCCATACCTGTTTGAGAACCTGCCTGCACACTATTCCCTTCCGGCCATGCTAAGTGCGCCACTAGCTCTATAGGTGCAGATCCATCCCTCGGGAATGTCGCGTTTGTGAGGGTATTGCTGCATCGAAGTTGTGCGTTGCATATTTAACCATTGCACCAGCCTTTCTTAAATATATTTGAGCCGTATGAGGGTGGGTGTGCTCTCCCTACATTCCCTCATACGGTTTCCGGAGATTCGCTCATCCGCAGGGCCCGCGCGATATACGTCTTTGACCGGACTCGGGAGGGGTTTGATCGGGGTGAATTCCTCTTTGTTTGTGTTAAGGCTGGTCATGGTGACATGCCGAACCCTGTTTGAGCACATGACTGCATAAGAAACCCTCCCGGCGGTCCTAATGTGCTACACCACCACTGTAGGTGTAAAACCATTCCGCGGAAGTGTCCCACTTGTGAGGCAAATGCGTTTTCGGACCTATACCTTTTCTAGATTTTCTGAATATGTCAAACCCTAAATACTAAACCTTTCTGCGATACTGTCGTGATTGTGAGGCAAGTGCATTTTCTGCCGAAATGCTAGGAGATAGATATTTTTGGACATACCCACCAACAAAGGGATTCATCAAATAACATGAATAAGGGTCGCAACAATTTATCCTTGTGCATGTGATCCTAATTTGGGTACACTAGGGGGCTCAGAAGAATACAAGGCAAACAAATATTAAAGTGGCGGTAAATTGCAGGCATCGAAATACTTATGGAAACTAGTCGGAAGAAAATGGGTGGGAAAAAATAGTATTGAAGGAGTAGACATAAATGCAATGGAAATCATTTTATAGCCATTTTTGCATAAATGTTATGGGTTGCAAAAAATCTGCACAAAAGTAGGCCGAGTGCTAGCTTTCACATGACACACAGCTTACATGGCATATAAACCAAGTGCTCTCGAGGGCACATGGCTTATATGCCTTGTAAGCCGAGAGCTTTGACAAGGCACACAACTTATAGGCTGATGCGTGACGGCACCATCAACCACCTTCGTTATAGACACGTGGCGGATATATTTTCCGAGGACGAGCTATAAGCCGGGTGCTTTCTTCAATAGATACGGTGTGCTCCTTGTAAGCCGAGAGCTTTTGGGGACCACTCGGCTTACAGACTACCATAAGCCGAGTCCTTTGTTGTTGTCGGGTGTTATTTTCCGTAGGCTCGGCTTAGAAGAACTTAAGCCGGGTATCCGAAAAAAAGATCTCTTCTTAGTCTTTCACATACAAAAAGTGATTTCATGTAGTGATTGCTCTAAGAAAATAATTTGCTTTAACTAAAAAAAAACTATTCACTAATATGTACTCATGAAATTTTTAAAATGAGAATTTGCGTTTCCTGAGTTGTTTTTGGAATAGTTACTGAACTAATTGTATTGAAATATTCACTTGAATAATTATTTCGATTTTTTTTATTTTTTTGGATTATTTCTGACTTTGTCAGAAATATTTAAATAGTATTATGAACTATTTATGGTATATCAGTACCGAAAATCATCATACATCTATCATAGATATACATTACACAATTCGCTGCCTGCCTTAACATGTGGCGGTGGCTAGTGGCCAATATGCAGAGAAATTTCTTTATTTTTCTCCGTACCACTAGGGTTCCTATATATACCCCGTGATGCATCTCTAGTCCCTGAAGACTTCAAGGGATTGGACCGCTGAGAAAGTTGTTATTCAGGTAGACATGCCGGAGCATTTTGCAGTCGCCGAGCGACACGGGGATGGGTCCAAAGAAGACATTCTCCATGAGCACGAGCTTCTCCAAGTTCCCGCTTGTGCAGATGTCTGGTGGGAGATGACCGGTGAGGTGGTTGTAGGACACGTCCAGCGTCTTGAGACTGTAATTGCGAAGCCCGGCTGGGAGATGACCGGAGAGATTGTTGTTGCCCACGTTCAGCTTCTTGAGACGGCCGTTCTTGCCAAGTCCAGCTGGGAGATGACCGGAGAAATTGTTGTCCCAGAGCTGCAGCACCTCAAGGTTCAGCAGGTCGGCGACGAACTCCGGTATTACGCCATGGAGGTAGTTCCCAAAAAGGTTAAGAAGCTTCAGGTTTGTAAGCTTGGCCAGACTCGCTGGTATTTTGCCGTAGAGCTCGTTCATAGAGAGGTCCAGCGATGCAAGATTCTTCAGCTCCCCCAGTGCCGGCGGTATATCCCCAGACAGCCAGTTCAGAAACATATAGAGCGTGTTGAGCAGCTTAAGCTGGCCGAGCTCTGGCGGTATGGGGCCTGTGAGGCAGCAGCTGCTCATGTCGAGCAGCACGAGCGCCTCCAGGTCCCCGAACTCTGCCGGGATGCCGCCGTCGAACTGGTTGTAGTAGCCCATGTACATCTCCCGCAGCCGCTTGAGCCTCCCTAGAGACGCCGGCACGAGGCCGGAGAGGCAGTAGGCGGCGAGGTTGATGTACTCGAGTTTGTCCAAGTCGCCGTAATCGTCGGGAATCACGCCAGAGAAGTAGTTGCCACCGAGGTGCAGGTATCGGAGGGTCACCGCGTGCTCAGCGCCGAAGGATGGCAGCGGGCCGGACAAGTTGTTGTTATAGACGTCCAGGAGCTCGAGGGACGGGAAGTAGCGGTGGCCAGGGCCGGAGGGTAACGCGCCGGTGAGGTTGTTGTTGGAGAGGTTGAGGTGGCGCAGAAACGGGAGAGCGTGGAGGGAAGCCGGGAAGTGGCCCAGGAGGCCGCACGCCGCGATGGTGAGGTTGGCGAGCGCGTCGAACAGCTCCAGATCCAGGGGCAGCGTCCCGCCGTGCAGCGACAGGGCCATGATGTTGATGGCGACGACTCGCGCGCCGGCGTCGCAGGTCACGCCAGAAAAGGAGCAGTGTGCAGGCGAGGGCGCGGCCGGATCCCAGTCTCCGAGCGCGGTGGCGTTGCTGGTGGTGACGAGGGAAGCCTTGAGCTTCCCAAGGGCGTAGACGTCGCACTCTGGGGATGCGGAGGAGGACGTTGTGTGGAGGAGGAGGAGGATGAAGACGACGAGGAAGGGAGGCATTGTTGTGAGAGTCTAGACTGGAGACTGGCCTCGAGAGCTAGCGGAGGAGGCTGGAATGTAAGGGGCAATAAAGGATTCGAACGAATCGAGGATGGCGGGGACGGCGTGCAAGACTAGCAAAAGTGGTCTCTCGCTGGGTGATTTGGGTGGATGTCACGGCCGGCTGCCGTCACCAAACTTCCCATGAACCTCATTGGGTTTCGGGTGATTCGGTGGGTGGCGCGCGTCAAGGGAGTCAAGGAACCTTTTCACATCATTTTAGACTTTCAGAGCCTGGGTAGATTTCTTTGTTCTTTCCTTTTTCTTTTAAAAAAAGGGAAAGACCCTTTGCGTTTGCATTGGAGTGATCGCAATGCACACAGCCATGATTGGCATATACTCCCCCCTTTCCAAATTACTTGTCATAGAAATGCATGTATTTAGAACTAAAATACATCTAAATACAAGCTTGCTTACATGCCATTTTGTCTATGTAAAAAAGAGATATAAGATAAAAAAGGACGATTTGGGCTCTAATACAAGAGCCAGCCCTTACACGTGCTCCTAGAAAAAATGACTAAATGAGAGGAAAGCGACGGAGAGAAAGTGAAAAAAAATCACTAGCCTAAGAGTCAACTTATCCTATTGTTTGATTGAATAATATTGCTAGCTCTTACTGACATGGTAATCTTATATACTCAGTTGTTGGCTGTATTATTAATCATGCAATTAACGACACTTGACGCATACCCACATGCTAGTATTTATGAATTCGAGATAAAAGACATCCTTTTTCCTTTAACTAGCAAATAGGCTTGCGCAAATGCAAGGACAACACCATTGTACTTAGTTCATATTTAAAATGCGCAGGCAGCATAGTTCAAGAACACCTTTTCTAAAAAAACATAGTTCAAGAACTGAGAAGAAACTTTAATTTCAAGAAATTACTATTTGATCTTAAAGACTACTCCCTCCGTTTCTAAATATTTGTCTTTCTAGAAATTTCAACAAATGACTACATACGGAGCAAAATGAGCGAATCTACACTCTAAAATATGTCTATACACATCTCTAAAAAAACAAATATTTAGAAGCAGAGGGACTAATAATTAACTCAATATCATAATAACCAAGGAAAATACCTCGCACGCTCTCTTTTGCACCTAGGTCTCATTCAATTTTTTAGAAGATAGTCCTTAGACTACAGAAAAATATATATTTTGTCTTGTGCTTACATATACATTGTCGAGAATTTCATATCGGTCACCCGATGTATTAAACCTATTAAGCGTCGCCAGAAGGGCGGCCAACCAGCTATGCCATGTGGCGTAAGCTGGTTGGCCGCAGTGAGAAATCTTTTGAAAAAAAATAGATGGAGGTGAGGAATTTTTTAAATACTTTTTTCCCATTTTAGATGGAGGTGACGACTCATGTACTTTTAAAAAAGTTGAGGGCTATGCTTAGGATTGGGGTCTTGTCCATCACATCATTCTCCTAATAATGTGATCCCGTTATCAATGACATCCAATGTCCATGGTCTGGAAACCACAACCATCTATTGATCAACGAGCTAGTCAACTAGAGGCTTACTAGGGACATATTACGGTCTATTTATTCACACATGTATTACGGTTTCCGGATAATACAATTGTAGAATGAACAATAGACAAGTATCATGAACAAGGAAATATAATAATAACCACTTTATTATTGCCTCTAGGGCATATTTCCAACACATAGTCCATCAAATCTTTTACCCAAAACTTGAAAACTTCACAACACAAAACTCAACAGAAAATCTCCTGAGATCCGTTAGTATAAGAAAATAGATCAGCACTTATGATACTGTTGTGAACTCACTCTTTATTTATATTGGTGTAATCTCTATTGTATTCCAACTTCTCCATGGTTCATACCCCCGATACTACCCATAGATTCATCAAAATAAGCAAACAACACAAAGAAAACAGAATCTGTCAAAAACAGAACAGTCTGTAGCAATCTGTAATTCTCGAATACTTCTGTAACTCCACAAATTCTGATAAATGAGGACAACCCGGGTAATTTGTATATTAATCTTCTGCAAAAATAATCAGTATTTTATCACGCTTATGATAAAAATGAGAATTGTTTTCCTGAGCGCAAAAGTCTTTGTTACTATTATCGTTACTTGCTCATTACAAATTATCTTGCTATGAAACTACTCTATTACTTACAATTTCAGCACTTGCAGACATTACCTTGCTGAAAACCACTTGTCATTTCCTTCTGCTTCTCGTTGGGTTCGACACTCTTACATATTGAGAAGGCAACAATTGATCCCCAGTGCGGCCTTCCCGCTACTCGCTGTCGGGGGCCGACCGTGGTCGCTCGCCTGACCGGACAGGCCGCCCGAAGGCGCACCGGTAGTCCGACTCGTGGCGCCAATCCACGCGCCATTCCCCGTCTCCGGAGCGGCGCTGTGGACGCAGCTGGTCCCCCCGTGGATCCCTGCCTGCTGCCGTCGCTCCAGCTTGCGGGGCTACCAGCTGTCATGCAACCAGCCCCAACTCTCGCCATCCAACAACCCCAACACTAGAGGACGGCTGGGTGCAAAGAAGAAGAGGAAAAGCCAGCAATGTGCTGGTGGTTCCGCATCGGCCCCTTCGTCCTCTGTCCCGCTCGCCGCCAATGGGCCGACAGAGGGTGGTGCTCGCAAGGCTGTCCCGTGCTTCAACTGCGGGCTCTGGGGGCACTACCAGGTGTCCTGCCCCAACCCGCGGACGTGCTGTCTCTACAAGGACCCCGGCCACCCGGCCGCGCTGTGCCCAGACCGTCCCATGTCAGAGGAGCTCATGATGTATGGGCACGGCATCGACGGGTTGGCCATCTTCCACATGAAGGTCCTCGAGGCGCCTCCCTCGTCGCCCTCCCTGTGGACTGTGGTCAAGGTCCTGGCTGACGGGGTGGCCTCCCCTGAGATGATTGAGGCGGAGCTCAACAATCTCTGCCGCTCCCAGTGGGACTTGCAGGTGTCTCCCACTGCGGGCCACCAGTACATGGTGCTCTTCCCCGACGCTGCGAGCTTTGGCCTATGCACTCGCGGTGACGAGATCACGTTGACCCTCAACAAGCTGGTCGTCAACATTGCCGAGCCGATGGCCGTCGGGTCTCCAGCCCTCATCGCTCAGCCAGCGCCGGCGGCCTCGTCGGCCCTCGTCGGTCCCAAGTCCGCCTCTGCCTGGAGCCACTCCCAGGCTCCTGCGCTGCTCAGCTCCCTGCTCTCTCTCTCTCTCTCAATCTCGCTCTCTCTCTCTCTCTCTCTCTCTCTC
>NW_021250312.1:157630-158410 GCF_002162155.2 Triticum dicoccoides | reverse complement strand
AATTTGCTTCGCATCAAAGCACATATTTGCTTGACGTCTTTCTTTTTCTAAAATATTATAAAGTTGTTGGACTTTGTTGGTGTTTCTGAAACGATATAAGACCCTACTTAATTTTTTATAGAAAATGTTGAGTGTGTATTAAAAAAATTCCAATGAATCTAAAAAGATGTTAAATGTATTTCTAAAATATTCACCGTATATAAAAATATTCATTGTATGTTTAAAAACATTTCACCATCTATTTTCAAAATGTTCATCATATATTAAAAACAGTTCATAATACATGATTCACACAGATTGTTTACAGAAAAGGAATGACTTCACCTTGAATACAGGTCTAAGAAAGCATTTGAGATAACATCTAATTAAGGCTGCCATGGTACGTAGCAAGAAGCGAGCTACTAGCCATACATCCGAACAAGACAGACACACAAGGCATGGATGGCAGCAATGAGGATGGCAAGAAGGCAAGCACAGCTGATGTGCAGCCATGCCTGGTCAATTAACAAAACAGGGGCATAAGTTAAGATGGCGGCAAGGCCATCTCCCTCTCCCTCTCCCTCCCCCTCTCCCTCTCCCTCTCTCCCTCTCCCTCCCTCCCTCTCTCTCTCTCTCTATCTCTATCTCTCTCCCTCTCTCTCTCTCTCTCTCTCTCTCAAATTTGCTTCGCATTAGAGCACATATTTGCTTGACGTCTTTCTTTTTCTAAAACATTATAAAGTTTTTGGACTTTGTTGGTGTTTCTGAAACGGTATAAGACCCTACTTAATTTTTTATAGA
>NW_021250312.1:154219-155484 GCF_002162155.2 Triticum dicoccoides | reverse complement strand
TCTCTCTCTCTCTCTCTCTCTCAAATTTGCTTCGCATTAGAGCGCATATTTGCTTGACGTCTTTCTTTTTCTAAAACATTATAAAGTTGTTGGACTTTGTTGGTGTTTCTGAAACGGTATAAGACCCTACTTAATTTTTTATAGAAAATGTTGAGTGTGTATTCACAAAATTTCAATGCATCTAAAAAGATGTTAAATGTATTTTAAAAATATTCACCGTATATAAAAATATTCATCGTATGTTAAAAACATTTCCCCATCTATTTTTAAAATGTTCATACAATATTAAAAAGAGTTCATAAAACATGAGTCGCGCAAACTGTTTACAGAAAAGGAATGACTTCACCTTGAATACGGGTCTAAGAAAGCATCTGAGATGACATCTAATTAAGGCCGCCATGGTACGTAGTAAGAAGCGAGCTACTAGCCATACATCCGAACAAGACAGACACATAAGGCATGGATGGCAGCAATGAGGACGGCAAGAAGGCAAGCGCAGCTGATGTGCAGCCATGCCTGGTCAATTAACAAAACAGGGGCAGAGGTTAAGATGGCAGCAAGGCCATCTCCCTCTCCCTCTCCCTC
This sequence comes from Triticum dicoccoides, assembly GCF_002162155.2. NCBI lineage: Eukaryota > Viridiplantae > Streptophyta > Magnoliopsida > Poales > Poaceae > Triticum > Triticum dicoccoides. Next base: position 154,899 of record NW_021250312.1, on the reverse strand, counting down.
CCCCTCTCCCTCTCCCACTCTCCCTCTCCCTCTCTCCCTCTCCCTCCCTCTCTCTCTCTCTCTGAAATTTGCTTCGCATCAAAGCACATATTTGCTTGACGTCTTTCTTTTTCTAAAACATTATAAAGTTGTTGGACTTTGTTGGTGTTTCTGAAACGATATAAGACCCTACTTAATTTTTTATAGAAAATGTTGTGTGTGTATTCAAAAAAATTCAATGCATCTAAAAAGATGCTAAATGTATTTTAAAAATATTCACCGTATATAAAAATATTCATCATATGTTTAAAAACATTTCACCATCTATTTTTAAAATGTTCATCATATATTAAAAACAGTTCATAATACATGAGTCGCACAGACTGTTTACAGAAAAGGAATGACTTCACCTTGAATACGGGTCTAAGTAAGCATCTGAGATAACATCTAATTAAGGCCGCCATGGTACGTAGCAAGAAGCGAGCTAGTAGCCATACATCCGAACAAGACAGACACACAAGGCATGGATGGCAGCAATGAGGACGGCAAGAAGGCAAGCGCAGCTGATGTGCAGCCATGCCTGGTCAATTAACAAAACAGGGTCAGAGGTTAAGATGGCGGCAAGGCCATCTCCCTCTCCCTCTCCCTTTCCCTCCCCCTCTCCCTCTCCCTCTCTCCCTCTCCCTCTCTCCCTCTCCCTC
>NW_021250312.1:150823-152351 GCF_002162155.2 Triticum dicoccoides | reverse complement strand
CTCTCTCTCTCTCTCTCTCTCTCAAATTTGCTTCGCATGAAAGCACATATTTGCTTGACCTCTTTCTTTTTCTAAAACATTATAAAGTTGTTGGACTTTGTTGGTGTTTCTGAAACGGTATAAGACCCTACTTAATTTTTTATAGAAAATGTTGAGTGTGTATTCAAAAAATTTCAATGCTTCTAAAAGGATGTTAAATGTATTTTAAAAATATTCACCGTATGTAAAAATATTCATCGTATGTTAAAAACATTTCACCATCTATTTTTAAAATGTTCATACAATATTAAAAAGAGCTCAAAAAACATGAGTCGCACAAACTGTTTACAGAAAAGGAATGACTTCACCTTCAATACGGGTCTAAGAAAGCATCTGAGATAACACCTAATTAAGGCCGCCATGGTACGTAGTAAGAAGCGAGCTACTAGCCATACATCCGAACAAGACAGACACACAAGGCATGGATGGCAGCAGTGAGGACGGCAAGAAGGCAAGCGCAGCTGATGTGCAGCCATGCCTGGTCAATTAACAAAACAGGGGCAGAGGTTAAGATGGCGGCAAGGCCATCTCCCTCTCCCTCTCCCTCCCCCTCTCCCTCTCCCACTCTCCCTCTCCCTCTCTCCCTCTCCCTCCCTCTCTCTCTCTCTCTCTGAAATTTGCTTCGCATCAAAGCACATATTTGCTTGACGTCTTTCTTTTTCTAAAACATTATAAAGTTGTTGGACTTTGTTGGTGTTTCTGAAACGATATAAGACCCTACTTAATTTTTTATAGAAAATGTTGTGTGTGTATTCAAAAAAATTCAATGCATCTAAAAAGATGCTAAATGTATTTTAAAAATATTCACCGTATATAAAAATATTCATCATATGTTTAAAAACATTTCACCATCTATTTTTAAAATGTTCATCATATATTAAAAACAGTTCATAATACATGAGTCGCACAGACTGTTTACAGAAAAGGAATGACTTCACCTTGAATACGGGTCTAAGTAAGCATCTGAGATAACATCTAATTAAGGCCGCCATGGTACGTAGCAAGAAGCGAGCTAGTAGCCATACATCCAAACAAGACAGACACACAAGGCATGGATGGCAGCAATGAGGACGGCAAGAAGGCAAGCGCAGCTGATTTGCAGCCATGCCTGGTCAATTGACAAAACAGGGGCAGAGGTTAAGATGGCGGCAAGGCCATCTCCCTCTCCCTCTCCCTTTCCCTCCCCCTCTCCCTCTCCCTCTCTCCCTCTCCCTCTCTCCCTCTCCCTCCCCTCTCTCTCTCTCTCTCTCTCTCTCTCTCTCTCTCTCAAATTTGCTTCGCATCAAAGCACATATTTGCTTGACGTCTTTCGTTTTCTAAAATATTATAAAGTTGTTGGACTTTGTTGGTGTTTCTGAAACGATATAAGACCCTACTTAATTTTTTATAGAAAATGTTGAGTGTGTATTAAAAAAATTTCAATGAATCTAAAAAGATGTTAAATGTATTTCTAAAATATTCACCGGATATAAAAATATTCATTGTATGT
>NW_021250312.1:144669-148908 GCF_002162155.2 Triticum dicoccoides | reverse complement strand
CTCTCTCTCTCTCTCTCTGAAATTTGCTTCGCATCAAAGCACATATTTGCTTGACGTCTTTCTTTTTCTAAAACATTATAAAGTTGTTGGACTTTGTTGGTGTTTCTGAAACGATATAAGACCCTACTTAATTTTTTATAGAAAATGTTGTGTGTGTATTCAAAAAATTTCAATGAATCTAAAAAGATGCTAAATGTATTTTAAAAATATTCACCATATATAAAAATATTCATCATATGTTTAAAAACATTTCACCATCTATTTTTAAAATGTTCATCATATATTAAAAACAGTTCATAATACATGAGTCGCACAGACTGTTTACAGAAAAGGAATGACTTCACCTTGAATAAGGGTCTAAGAAAGCATCTGAGATAACATCTAATTAAGGCCGCCATGGTACGTAGCAAGAAGCGAGCTAGTAGCCATACATCCGAACAAGACAGACACACAAGGCATGGATGGCAGCAATGAGGACGACAAGAAGGCAAGCACAGCTGATGTGCAACCATGCCTGGTCAATTAACAAAACAGGGGCAGAGATTAAGATGGCGGCAAGGCCATCTCCCTCTCCCTCTCCCTCTCCCTCTCCCTCTCTCCGTCTCCCTCTCTCTTTCTCTCTCTCTCTCTCTCTCTCTCTCTCTCTCTCTCAAATTTGCTTCGCATCAAAGCACATATTTGCTTGACGTCTTTCTTTTTCTAAAACATTATAAAGTTGTTGGACTTTGTTGGTGTTTCTGAAACGGTATAAGACCCTACTTAATTTTTTATAGAAAATTTTGAGTGTGTATTCAAAAAATTTCAATGCTTCTAAAAAGATGTTAAATGTATTTTAAAAAAATTCACCATATGTAAAAATATTCATCGTATGTTAAAAACATTTCACCATCTATTTTTAAAATGTTCATACAATATTAAAAACAGTTCATAACACATGAGTCGCAGAGACTGTTTACAGAAAAGGAATGACTTCACCTTGAATACGGGTCTAATTAAGTAAGCATCTGAGATAACATCTAATTAAGGCCGCCATGGTTCGTAGCAAGAAGCGAGCCACTAGCCATACATCCGAACAAGACAGACACACAAGGCATGGATGGCAGCAATGAGGACGGCAAGAAGGCAAGCACAGCTGATGTGCAGCCATGCCTGGTCAATTAACAAAACAGGGGCAGAGGTTAAGATGGCGGCAAGGCCATCTCCCTCTCCATCTCCCTCTCTCCCTCTCCCTCTCTCCCTCTCCCTCCCTCTCTCTCTCTCTCTCTCTCTCTCTCTCTCTCTCTCAAATTTGCTTCGCATCAAAGCACATATTTGCTTGACATCTTTCTTTTTCTAAAATATTATAAAGTTGTTGGACTTTGTTGGTGTTTCTGAAACGATAAGACCCTACTTAATTTTTTATAGAAAATGTTGAGTGTGTATTCAAAAAATTTCAATGAATCTAAAAAGATGTTAAATGTATTTTTAAAATATTCACCGTATATAAAATATTCATCGTATGTTTAAAATATCCATCTATTTTCAAAATGTTCATCATATATTAAAAACAGTTCATACACTGGTAGAAAAAGAGGCTTCCGTCCAGCCCCATTAGTCGCGAAACTGTAGGAACCGCGACTAATGAAGTCTTTAGTCGCGGTTCGGCAGACGAACCGCGACCAAAGGCCTGGGCCCAGGGCGCTCGGTGGCCAGCTGGTGCACGTGATGGGCTTTAGTCGCGGTTGGCCAGGCCAACCGCGACTAAAGGTGCCCAAAGGCCTTTAGTCGCGGTTGGCCAGGCCAACCGCGACTAAAGCTCCTCCCCTATATATACCAGTTCAGCACGCTCACTTAGCCATTTGGTGCCACTTCTCTTCACAAGCTTCACAAGGGGGTGTAGGTTTGCTTTTGGTTCCTCTTATGCACACAAGGTGTTTGATGAAATGCCCCAAGAGGGTGAAACAAACATGATATGAAGTGTTGGAGCCACACTTGAGGTTCCTCATTTATTTTTTCCTCCTCGATCGCGGTTAGCAACTTGAACCTTTCATGCATGTGTGTCATTGATAAAATATGCATGTGTGTTGTTCATTGTTTAATTTCTATTGTTTATAGCTAGTTAGTTTAACAAATGCATGATGGTTAATTATATATTTTATATTATAATAATGCAGATGAATCGGCAATGGATGTACGGTAACCGACTCTCCCGCGAGTTCACTACGGGTTTGAAAGATTTCCTCGTAGTGGCTAATGCGAACAAGCAGAAGGGTTTTGTTATCTGTCCATGTGTTGAATGTAAGAATCAGAAGGGTTACTCTTCCTCAAGAGAAGTTCACCTGCACCTGCTTCGGCACGGTTTCATGCCAAGCTATAATTGTTGGACCAAGCATGGAGAAAGAGGGGTTATAATGGAAGAAGATGAAGAAGGGGATGATTTCATTGATGAAAGCTATCTTGCTCATTTCGGTGATACTTTCTTGGAGGATGCTGAAGGTGAAGGGGAAGGTGAAGGGGAAGGTGAAGGTGAAGAAGAGGCACGTGATGAGACCGTTGATGATCTTGGTCGGACCATTGTTGATGCACGGAGACGCTGCGAAACTGAAAAGGAGAGGGAGAATTTGGATCGCATGTTAGAGGATCACAGAAAGTCGTTGTACCCCGGATGCGATGATGGTCTGAAAAAGCTGGGCTGCACACTGGATTTGCTGAAATGGAAGGCACAGGCAGGTGTAGCTGACTCGGCATTTGAAAACTTGCTGAAAATGTTGAAGAATATGTTTCGAAAGAATAACGAGTTGCCCGCCAGTACGTACGAAGCAAAGAAGGTTGTCTGCCCTCTAGGTTTAGAGGTTCTGAAGATACATGCATGCATCAACGACTGCATCTTCTACCGCGGTGAATACGAGAATTTGAATGAATGCCCGGTATGCACTGCATTGCGTTATAAGATCAGAGGCGATGACCCTGGTGACGATGGTGAGGGCGAGAAACCCAGGAAGAGGGTTCCCGCCAAGGTGATGTGGTATGCTCCTATAATACCACGGTTGAAACGTCTATTCAGGAACAAAGAGCATGCCAAGTTGTTGCGATGGCACAAAGAGGACCGTAAGTCGGACGGGGAGTTGAGACACACCGCAGATGGAACGCAATGGAGAAAGATCGACAGAGAGTTAAATGATTTTGCAGCTGACACAAGGAACATAAGATTTGGTCTAAGTACAGATGGCATGAATCCTTTTGGCGAGCAGAGCTCCATCATAGCACCTGGCCCGTGACTCTATGCATCTACAACCTTCCTCCTTGGTTGTGCATGAAGCGGAAGTTCATTATGATGCCAGTGCTCATCCAAGGTCCGAAGCAACCTGGCAACGACATCGATGTGTACCTAAGGCCATTAGTTGATGAACTTTTACAGCTGTGGGGCAGACCTGGTGTCCGTGTGTGGGATGAGCACAAAAAAGAGGAATTTAACCTACGAGCGTTGCTTTTCGTAACCATCAATGATTGGCCTGCTCTTAGTAACCTTTCGGGACTGTCAAATAAGGGATACAATGCATGCACGCACTGCTTACATGAGACTGAAAGTGTACATTTGCCAAATTGTAAGAAGAACGTGTACCTTGGGCATCGTCGATTTCTTCCGAAAATTCATCCAGTAAGAAAGAAAGGCAAGCATTACAACGGCAAGGCAGATCACCGGCCGAAGCCTGCGGAACGCACTGGTGCTGAGGTATTTGATATGGTCAAGGATTTGAAAGTCATCTTTGGAAAGGGTCCTGGCGGACAATCAGTTCCGAAGGGAGCTGACGGCACGCAGCCATGTGGAAGAAGAAATCTATATTCTGGGAGCTAGAATATTGGAAAGTCCTAGAAGTCCGCTCTGCAATCGACATGATGCACGTTACGAAGAATATTTGCGTGAACCTCCTAAGCTTCTTGGGCGTGTATGGGAAGACAAATGATACAAAGGAAGCACGGCAGGACCAGCAACGTTTGAAAGACCCTGATGACCGGCATCCGGAATGGTTTCAAGGTCGTGCCAGCTACGCTCTGACCAAAGAAGAGAAGGTCATCTTTTTTGAATGCCTGAGCAGTATGAAGGTCCCGTCTGGATTCTCGTCCAATATAAAGGGAATAATAAACATGGTGGAGAAAAAGTTCCAAAATCTGAAGTCTCACGACTGCCACGTGATTATGACGCAATTGCTTCCGATTGCTTTGAGGGGGCTCCTGCCGGAAAATGTTCGAGTAGCCATT
>NW_021250312.1:142324-144198 GCF_002162155.2 Triticum dicoccoides | reverse complement strand
ACCAATTCCAGCTTGGTGGCTCCGTACTTTGAGAAACACAAGAATATTTTACGCTCGGACAACCCGGGGAAGCCTGAATCCTGGATTAGGAAGGCTCACATGGAGACTTTCGGCAGTTGGTTGAGAAAACATTTAATGAATGACAATGATATTGTAGATCAGCTGTACATGTTGGCCAAGACACCATCTTCGACTATAACGACTTTCCAAGGGTACGAGATAAATGGGAATACATTTTACACGATCGCCCAAGATAAAAAGAGCACCAACCAAAACAGTGGTGTCCGCTTTGATGCAGCAACCGAGAATGGGCAAAAGGTCACATATTATGGTTACATAGAGGAGATATGGGAACTTGACTATGGACCCTCCTTTAAGGTCCCTTTGTTCCGGTGCAAATGGTTCAACCTAACAGGAGGTGGGGTAAAGGTGGACCAGCAATACGGAATGACAATGGTGGATTTCAACAATCTTGGTTACCTTGACGAACCCTTCGTCCTAGCGAAAGATGTCGCTCAGGTTTTCTATGTGAAGGACATGAGTAGCAAACCGAGGAAACGGAAAGATAAGAAAACGATCAGTACATCATGCGATGATCCAAAGCGCCACATTGTTCTTTCAGGGAAAAGAAACATCGTGGGAGTGGAGGACAAGACAGACATGTCAGAAGATTATAATATGTTTGCTGAAATTCCGCCCTTCAAAGTGAACACCGACGCAAGCATTAAGTTAAATGATGAGGATGCTCCATGGATACGGCACAATGTAAGCAAGCAGGGACACACGGGAAAAAATGATGTGTAATAATTTATTGTACCAAACTTTGTTGAATGGATCATGTGAATTATATTACCCGTGATGTGTTTGGTGTCCATTTTCGAATGATTCGAGATACCACTGATGATACATGAAATTTGGAGTGATTTAGTCATACTCCTGCCTAGGCGTATAATATGCATACTCGTAGTCTTCATAGCCGCCGCCGTTGTACTGGTAGTGGTCGCCTTCTAAGTTGCCGTCGTCGTCGTCGCTGCTGTCGTCGCTGTCGTCGGGCGGCGCTCGTGCCTCGAACTGAGGGTAGCGCAGGCGGGGGATATCGCCGGCCGTGATGTAGTCCATGACGCTCTGCAGAGTCCGGCCGTACCACCATAGCCGACGGCCGGCCTCTGGTATATTATTTTGAATTGAATTAGTTTTATTTTTCTTACTTTTTTGATATATTATTTGTATTTTTAGAATTTTGAATTGAATTAGTTTTATTTTTCTGAATTTTTTGATATAATATTTGTGTTTTTAACATATTGAATTGAATTAGTTCTATTTTTCTGAATTTTTTGATATATTATTTGTATTTTTAACATATAGAATTGAATTAGTTTTATTTTTCTTAATTTTTTGATATATTATTTGTATTTTTAAGATTTTGAATTGAATTAGTTGTATTTTTCTGAATTTTTTGATATATTATTTGTATTTTGAACATTTTGAATTGAATTAGTTTTATTTTTCTGAATTTTTTGATATATTATTTGTATTTTTAAGATTTTGAAAAAGAAAAAGTATTCTGAAAATACCTTTAGTCGCGGTTGGCCTGCCCAACCGCGACTAAAGGTCGTTGCGCGCGGGAACGCAAAAACCCGCCAAAAACCCCTTTAGTCGCGGTTGGTCTGGCCAACCGCGACTAAAGGTTACCCTTTAGTCGCGGGGCGCCTCCCCAACCGCGACTAAAGGTTACCTTTAGTCGCGGGTCGCCTCCCCAACCGCGACTAAAGGGGGGGGGCTATAAATACAAGGGCCCGAACCCTTTCTCGTCTTCTCCGATTCAACACCGCGCCGAAGGCCCGCCGCCGTCGCCCTCGCCCTCGACGCCGCCC
>NW_021250312.1:135394-140920 GCF_002162155.2 Triticum dicoccoides | reverse complement strand
CGTAAAATTTGATAATTAACAAAAAAAACGTATATACGGAGAGGGGGCGGCGAGGGGGGCGGCGATGCGCGCGATGTTTTTTTTAGGGATCGAGAGGGGACGGCGAGGGTTATACATGTGTGTTGTCCTCGCCTCCCTCTCCGTGACGCCGTTGTCTGCCGCCCCGTCTCGCGCTCTACCGCGACACCCTCTCCCACCCCTTCCTCGCCCCCTCCTTTTGCCACCGCCCTTTCGCCACCGCCACCGCCACCGCCCCCCTTCTTCACTTAATTAATTTGTTTTTACTACATGTTTTCAGGACTGACATAATGGCGGACGATAGAGCTGACCCGATTATGGACAACTATGATCCGGACGGTGAAGCACATATGTTTGGCATCATAAACGGCGATATTCTATATGTGCCGACCGGACAAGAAGAAGATGATATCTCTTCTTATCTGAACCTTGACGGTGAAGATGAAGGGCGCCGTCAGCAAGATGATACCGAAGAAACGTCGATAAACGACGATCTTCAAATGGAAGTAGCAACCACCTCCGGCGCCGAGGTATATATATACATTGAGCCTCTGGTGATACAAACTAACTGATTTGAATAAATATGTGTGTACTAACGCGCGCGACTCTCTTTCTTATTTTAGCCCTCGGCCGGATCATCGAAACAATCGAGTACGTCGTCAAAGCGTGGCGCAACCAAGACGATGAAACAAGGAGAAACATGCACCATCGAGGTTGTCGACAGTGCAACCGGCAGGCCGCTGGAGCCCCGCAAGAACGCCACCAAGTTTGTCAACCAATGCGGAGCCATTGTTAGAGACAACGTCTCGATCACCGTCCAGGAGTTGAATAAGCCAAAGAAGGCACGAATTGCTGGTTTCACTTTTGTCGATAAGAGAACAAAAAAAGATTGCTTCAAGAAGCTTATGGAACATTTCGTTCTACCTCCGGAATACAACAAATTCGATGAGGAGGTAACAAGATTGAGGAAAACAAGGAGAGGAGGAGGCTAGTCAAACAGTTCGCTCTTCATAAGATGGCCGACGCATTCCGGAAATTCAAGCAAAATCTAGCCCATGACTTTGCAGAACAAGACTCCGGATTTCAAAGGACAATATGAGAAACTGAAACATGATTGGCCAGAATTTGTGAAGCAAAAGAAATCGGAGCAGGTCATTCAAATATCGAAAAAAATAAGGAAAATGCGGCTAAGAAGGAGTACAATCATATTATGGGCCCAGGAGGGTATCGCCTTTGGGAGCCTAGGTGGGAGAAGATGGAGAATGAGCTGAGGGCGCGAGGAATCCGTCCAGGTACGGAGGGATGGGACCCAAGGGCCAAAAGCTAGTGGTATGGGCATGGGGGAACGCTGAACCCGGAGACAGGGGAGTGTGTTTACCGGGGCAAAATAATTAAACCCACCCAAGCCCTTATTGACGCAATGAGGGATGCTCAAGAGGGGAAGATCAAGTTCAACAGAGAGAACGACGCGCTGACAAAAGCCCTCGGGAATCCTGAACACGGAGGACGTGTACGAGGCATGGGGCACATTCCGTGGAAAATAGGGTTCCCCCAGAACGATGACCCGTACGGTTACAGAAGCCGGAAGAGAAAGATGGATCGGGAAGCAGATGTTGTGGCGCGGTTGGCATCGGAAATGGATGTGAGGAAGAAAACCGTGAGTGTACTAGTAGCCGAAAGAGATGCAGCTCGGGCGCAGCATGAAGATCATCCAGCGGATCTCAGAAGCCAGCAGCGGAGAAGCAGTGTGGCTTCCACGGAGGCCCCATCGGCTGGTGCAGATGCACCGACGATCGAAATTACTGCACCGGAGCCTCTGGTGGTCGAAATTACTGCACCGGAGCCTCCTCGCTACCCCGTGGACGATATAAAGGAGATGAAAGAATGTCATCTGTATTATCCTATCGGGAACATGTCCATGAAGGTAGCCATCGGCAGTGCTTTACCATGTTTACCTGGAGCACTCCACCACAACAACCCCATTCAAGATGGCTATGCTCGTGTCACGGTGGAGGACATAGTCCAAGGGTTTGAGGACCTGGAGATTGACATTGCTACACCTGAAGGGGAGAAAAGACTTGGAGATGTCAAGCGCCATTTCATTCTATGGAAAAAGAAGTTTATCAAGTTTCCAGGCGAGGCGCCAAGGACAACAAGTCCACCCCCCTACGGTGGTGGTGGTGGCGGTGGCGGTGGTGGTGGTGGTGGTGGTGGTGGCGGTTCACCTACACCTCAGTCACGTCAGCCGACGCCCCCCAGTCCACAACGTCCGGCGGGTGATCAGACGCCGCCCCCCAGTCCTCGTCCGGCGGGTGATCAGACGCCGCCCCCCAATCCACCTCCGGCAAAGAAGCAGAAGCAGTCCTGGATTATTAACCCGAACCCTTATGTACCTAAGACCACAAAGGTACCGGAGCCATCACTGAAGCCTCTCCCCACAAGGCCTTGGGAACGTAGTGCCGAGGAAACTGCCGCGGCCGCGGCTGCTGATCATGAGAAATGGAAGGCGGACTGCAAGAAGAAAAGAGAGCCTGAGCCCAAGCCAGTATTTTCTGATGAGCAAAAGAAGTGGGCTAAGTCATTTTTGAGCACACCGTCCCAAGCCGCGAAGAATCTGCCTGACGACTATGCACGTGAACTTCGTAGGCAGGCACTCATGTTGAAGGAGAAGAAAGAGCGGGCGGAGAACCAGGAGAACAAAGCCTTGGAGGAGGCCGAGAAAACGGAATTAGAAAGTAAAAAAAGCGGGAAACGAGTTGCCCAGCTCGGGGAACAAAGTAAACAATCGATTGCCCCGCTTATAGTGAAAGCCGCCAGTCCGGATGACCCCGATATCATAGCAGCTGCGGCAGCACATGGATTGACTGTAACGAGTGCCAGAGAACAAGCGGCCAACTTAGGTATTACTCTTCGTGAACTGTTAGGCCTTGATGAGGCGCCAGTGAAGGAGGTAGTAATTACATATGTGAAGAATGGGCCTCTCGTCGAGCCTGCGCAGGAACAGGATCTACCTCCACAAATGAAAGGTCTGCTGAAATGGTACAAGGGTTACATAAAAAATAAAAACGCCAAAGAATATATTTATGCGGAAGTTAGATATGAGCATCACTTCAAACATTACTATGTACAAATTCATCTGAGTGAATTGTTCCAGCTTTTCAATCTGCGCGAGCTCGACAAATCTATCATCAGTTGCTACGTTCTGTAAGTGATTTATTTCTACCCCATCTCGTTCATATTGCCTACACTATATATATGTCCTAACTATATTGTTGTGTCCGCTATTATACATGCAGAATGAAGATTAAGGAATGCAGAGTAAGGAACATCCATGATGTTGGGTTCATTGACCCACACATCGTTAATGGATATGTGTTGGAGCATCACCCCGCCGACATGGAGGCAGACCTGTGGCAGTTTCTTACAAAGCAGGAACTCAAAAGTGATATTCTATTTCCTTACCATTTTGGGTGAGTGTTTTTGTCTTGAGCACATTCTCTTTTGTTTACTCCATGCATGGTATGTGGCCGGCTAATCGATGAGTTATGCATGACGTACTGTGCATGTATCGTGTCCGCAGGTTCCACTGGATTCTGCTAGTAATTAAAGTTGACACCTCAGAATGTCTCGTCCACGACTCTCTGAATAAGGATCCAAAGCTTTGGGGCGGCATGAGAAGAATGCTGCAGAAGTAATTATTTTCATTCATTTGCGCTCTATATCGATCGGCCTATTTCGTTCATTTCCTAATATCAAGTAACTAATAACTCTCTTGTTCTTCTAATTTTCTTTGCCTCGTAGGGTTTGGAGACGGTTCGTAGATACAAAGGTCGGTGAATTCAAAAAAGAGCTAGAATTCAAAAGGTCAAAGTCTAAGAATGGTGAGGATATTCAGCCAGCGGGGACCAATCTATGTGCATACTATGTCTGTGAGATGATCCGGAGATACACCTCTGAGCGGCGGGTTCCGAGTGATACCAATGCTCAGAGGAATAACCTCCGGATGATGCTTAGTCCAGAAGCTTGCTTCCGACCACTTCAAGAGGAACTAGCTGGATGGTTCAGGAGGGAAGTCCTCCATCCTAAAGGAGAACACCATTACGAGGACGTAGAACTTTATATGCATTAAATTATGTATGGAAACTTGTTCAAAATTGTATATGGTCATCCGATGATATTGAATATATATTGTATATTCCTCTTGAATTCTTTTTGGTTCTAATTTCAAATTTGTTTGAAATTGTACATTCATATGCATGTATGTAGTACCGTAGAATATGTGAAACTCCTTCAAAATTAAAATAAAGCACAAAAGAAATAAAACAATACCAATTAAACAGAAAACAGGTTTAGGGGGGGGGGGGCTAAAACCCTAAACCTGCGGAGGCCTTTAGTCGGGGTTGGCCAGAAGAACCGCGACTAAAGGTCCTCCGCCCCGACGGCCGCCTGGCACCCACGTGGACGGGCCTTTAGTCGCGGTTCTTAAGCAACCGCGACTAAAGGGGGGGGCGCCTTTAGTCGCGCCTGTTTGGTCGCGGTTGCGCAACCGCGACTAATGGCAGTTGCGAACCGCGACCAAAGGCCCTTTTTCCACCAGTGATAATACATGAGTCGCACAGACTGTTTACAGAAAAGGAATGACTTCACCTTGAATACAGGTCTAAGAACGCATCTGAGATAACATCTAATTAAGGCTGCCATGGTACGTAGCAAGAAGCGAGCTACTAGCCATACATCCGAACAAGACAGACACACAAGGCATGGATGGCAGCAATGAGGATGGCAAGAAGGCAAGCACAACTGATGTGCGGCCATGCCTGGTCAATTAACAAAACAGGGGCAGAAGTTAAGATGGCGGCAAGGCCATCTCCCTCTCCCTCTCCATCCCCCTCTCCCTCTCCCTCTCCCTCTCTCCCTCAACCTCCTCTCTCTCTCTCTCTCTCTCTCTCTCAAATTTGCTTCGCATCAAAGCACATATTTGCTTGACGTCTTTCTTTTTCTAAAACATTATAAAGTTGTTGGACTTTGTTGGTGTTTCTGAAACGGTATAAGACCCTACTTAATTTTTTATAGAAAATGTTGAGTGTGTATTCACAAAATTTCAATGCATCTAAAAAGATGTTAATTGTATTTTAAAAATATTCACCATATATAAAAATATTCATCGTATGTTAAAAACATTTCACCATCTATTTTTAAAATGTTCATACAATATTAAAAACAGTTCATAAAACATGAGTCGCACAGACTGCTTACAGAAAAGGAATGACTTCACCTTGAATACGGGTCTAAGAAAGCATCTGAGATAACATCTAATTAAGGCCGCCATGGTACGTAGCAAGAAGCGAGGTACTAGCCATACATCCGAACAAGACAGACATACAAGGCATGGATGGCAGCAATGAGGACGGCAAGAAGGCAAGCACAGCTGATGTGCAGCCATGCCTGGTCAATTAACAAAACAGGGGCAGAGGTTAAGATGGCGCCAAGGCCATCTCCCTCTCCCTC
>NW_021250312.1:123465-135384 GCF_002162155.2 Triticum dicoccoides | reverse complement strand
CCATGTGGAAGAAGAAATCTATATTCTGGGAGCTAGAATATTGGAAAGTCCTAGAAGTCCGCTCTGCAATCGACATGATGCACGTTACGAAGAATATTTGCGTGAACCTCCTAAGCTTCTTGGGCGTGTATGGGAAGACAAATGATACAAAGGAAGCACGGCAGGACCAGCAACGTTTGAAAGACCCTGATGACCGGCATCCGGAATGGTTTCAAGGTCGTGCCAGCTACGCTCTGACCAAAGAAGAGAAGGTCATCTTTTTTGAATGCCTGAGCAGTATGAAGGTCCCGTCTGGATTCTCGTCCAATATAAAGGGAATAATAAACATGGTGGAGAAAAAGTTCCAAAATCTGAAGTCTCACGACTGCCACGTGATTATGACGCAATTGCTTCCGATTGCTTTGAGGGGGCTCCTGCCGGAAAATGTTCGAGTAGCCATTATGAAGCTATGTGCATTCCCCAATGCAATCTCTCAGAAGGTAATCAATCCAGAAGATCTACCACGGTTACAGAACGATGTGATCCAATGTCTTGTCAGTTTCGAGTTGGTGTTCCCGCCATCCTTCTTCAATATTATGACGCACCTCTTGGTTCACCTAGTCGAAGAGATTTTCATTCTCGGTCCTGTATTTCTACACAATATGTTCCCCTTCGAGAGGTTCATGGTTGTATTAAAGAAATATGTTCGTAACCGTGCTAGGCCAGAAGGAAGCATCGCCAAGGGCTATGGAAATGAGGAGGTAATTGAGTTTTGTGTTGACTTTGTTCCTGACCTTAAGCCGATTGGTCTTCCTCGATCGCGGCACGAGGGGAGACTAAGTGGAAAAGGCACGATCGGAAGGAAATCAACGATATGTATGGACGGCCATTCTCTGACTGAAGCACACCACACTGTACTGACCAATTCCAGCTTGGTGGCTCCGTACTTTGAGAAACACAAGAATATTTTACGCTCGGACAACCCGGGGAAGCCTGAATCCTGGATTAGGAAGGCTCACATGGAGACTTTCGGCAGTTGGTTGAGAAAACATTTAATGAATGACAATGATATTGTAGATCAGCTGTACATGTTGGCCAAGACACCATCTTCGACTATAACGACTTTCCAAGGGTACGAGATAAATGGGAATACATTTTACACGATCGCCCAAGATAAAAAGAGCACCAACCAAAACAGTGGTGTCCGCTTTGATGCAGCAACCGAGAATGGGCAAAAGGTCACATATTATGGTTACATAGAGGAGATATGGGAACTTGACTATGGACCCTCCTTTAAGGTCCCTTTGTTCCGGTGCAAATGGTTCAACCTAACAGGAGGTGGGGTAAAGGTGGACCAGCAATACGGAATGACAATGGTGGATTTCAACAATCTTGGTTACCTTGACGAACCATTCGTCCTAGCGAAAGATGTCGCTCAGGTTTTCTATGTGAAGGACATGAGTAGCAAACCGAGGAAACGGAAAGATAAGAAAACGATCAGTACATCATGCGATGATCCAAAGCGCCACATTGTTCTTTCAGGGAAAAGAAACATCGTGGGAGTGGAGGACAAGACAGACATGTCAGAAGATTATAATATGTTTGCTGAAATTCCGCCCTTCAAAGTGAACACCGACCCAAGCATTAAGTTAAATGATGAGGATGCTCCATGGATACGGCACAATCGTAAGCAAGCAGGGACACAAGGGAAGAAATGATGTGTAATAATTTATTGTACCAAACTTTGTTGAATGGATCATGTGAATTATATTACCTGTGATGTGTTTGGTGTCCATTTTCGAATGATTCCAGATACCACTGATGATACATGAAATTTGGAGTGATTTAGTCATACTCCTGCCTAGGCGTATACAATTTTGAATTGAATTAGTTTTATTTTTCTGAATTTTTTGATATATTATTTGTATTTTTAACATTTTGAATTGAATTAGTTTTATTTTTCTTAATTTTTTGATATATTATTTGTATTTTTAGAATTTTGAATTGAATTAGTTTTATTTTTCTGAATTTTTTGATATAATATTTGTGTTTTTAACATATTGAATTGAATTAGTTTTATTTTTCTGAATTTTTTGATATATTATTTGTATTTTTAACATTTTGAATTGAATTAGTTTTATTTTTCTTAATTTTTTGATATATTATTTGTATTTTTAGAATTTTGAATTGAATTAGTTTTATTTTTCTGAATTTTTTGATATAATATTTGTGTTTTTAACATATTGAATTGAATTAGTTTTATTTTTCTGAATTTTCTGATATATTATTTGTATTTTTAAGATTTTGAAAAAGAAAAAGTATTTTGAAAAATACCTTTAGTCGCGGTTGTTCTGGCCAACCGCGACCAAAGGTTGATAATTAACAAAAAAACCGTAAAATTTGATAATTAACAAAAAAACGTATATAAAACTTGATAATTAACAACAAAAAAGTAAAACTTGATAATCAATATATACAATGACCCCGCGCGTCAATGTACAACGATCCCGCTTTAAAAAAATGTACACGACCCCGCGCATATACGGAGAGGGGGCGGCGAGGGGGGCGGCGATGCGCGCGGTGTTTTTTTTTGGATCGAGAGGGGGCGGCGAGGGTTATACATGTGTGTTGTCCTCGCCTCCCTCTCCGTGACGCCGTCGTCTGCCGCCCCGTCTCGCGCTCTACCGCGACACCCTCTCCCACCCCTTCCTCGCCCCCTCCTTTTGCCACCGCCCTTTCGCCACCGCCACCGCCACCGCCCCCCTTCTTCACTTAATTAATTTGTTTTTACTACATGTTTTCAGGACTGACATAATGGCGGACGATAGAGCTGACCCGATTATGGACAACTATGATCCGGACGGTGAAGCACATATGTTCGGCATCATAAACGGCGATACTCTATATGTGCCGACCGGACAAGAAGAAGATGATATCTCTTCTTATCTGAACCTTGACGGTGAAGATGAAGGGCGCCGTCAGCAAGATGATGCCGAACAAACGTCGATAAACGACGATCTTCAAATGGAAGTAGCAACCACCTCCGGCGCCGAGGTATATATATATACATTGAGCCTCTGGTGATACAAACTAACTGATTTGAATAAATATGTGTGGACTAACGCGCGCGACTCTCTTTCTTATTTTAGCCCTCGGCCGGATCGTCGAAACAATCGAGTACGTCGTCAAAGCGTGGCGCAACCAAGACGATGAAACAAGGAGAAACATGCACCATCGAGGTTGTCGACAGTGCAACCGGCAGGCCGCTGGAGCCCCGCAAGAACGCCACCAAGTTTGTCAACCAATGCGGAGCCATTGTTAGAGACAACGTCTCGATCACCGTCTAGGAGTGGAATAAGCCAAAGAAGGCACGAATTGCTGGTTTCACTTTTGTCGATAAGAGAACAAAAAAAGATTGCTTCAAAAAGCTTATGGAACATTTCGTTCTACCTCCGGAATACAACAAATTCGATGAGGAGGGTAACAAGATTGAGGAAAACAAGGAGAGGAGGAGGCTAGTCAAACAGTTCGCTCTTCATAAGATGGCCGACGCATTCCGGAAATTCAAGCAAAATCTAGCCCATGACTTTGTCAAGCAGAACAAGACTCCGGATTTCAAAGGACAATATGAGAAACTGAAACATGATTGGCCAGAATTTGTGAAGCAAAAGAAATCGGAGCAGTTCATTCAAATATCGAAAAAAATAAGGAAAATGCGGCTAAGAAGGAGTACAATCATATTATGGGGCCAGGAGGGTATCGCCTTTGGGAGCCTAGGTGGGAGAAGATGGAGAATGAGCTGAGGGCGCGAGGAATCCGTCCAGGTACGGAGGGATGGGACCCAAGGGCCAAAAGCTAGTGGTATGGGCATGGGGGAACGCTGAACCCGGAGACAGGGGAGTGTGTTTACCGGGGCAAAATAATTAAACCCACCCAAGCCCTTATTGACGCAATGAGGGATGCTCAAGAGGGGAAGATCAAGTTCAACAGAGAGAACGACGCGCTGACAAAAGCCCTCGGGAATCCTGAACACGGAGGACGTGTACGAGGCATGGGGCACATTCCGTGGAAAATAGGGTTCCCCCAGAACGATGACCCGTACGGTTACAGAAGCCGGAAGAGAAAGATGGATCGGGAAGCAGATGTTGTGGCGCGGTTGGCATCGGAAATGGATGTGAGGAAGAAAACCGTGAGTGTACTAGTAGCCGAAAGAGATGCAGCTCGGGCGCAGCATGAAGATCATCCAGCGGATCTCAGAAGCCAGCAGCGGAGAAGCAGTGTGGCTTCCACGGAGGCCCCATCGGCTGGTGCAGATGCACCGACGATCGAAATTACTGCACCGGAGCCTCTGGTGGTCGAAATTACTGCACCGGAGCCTCCTCGCTACCCCGTGGACGATATAAAGGAGATGAAAGAATGTCATCTGTATTATCCTATCGGGAACATGTCCATGAAGGTAGCCATCGGCAGTGCTTTACCATGTTTACCTGGAGCACTCCACCACAACAACCCCATTCAAGATGGCTATGCTCGTGTCACGGTGGAGGACATAGTCCAAGGGTTTGAGGACCTGGAGATTGACATTGCTACACCTGAAGGGGAGAAAAGACTTGGAGATGTCAAGCGCCATTTCATTCTATGGAAAAAGAAGTTTATCAAGTTTCCAGGCGAGGCGCCAAGGACAACAAGTCCACCCCCCTACGGTGGTGGTGGTGGTGGCGGTTCACCTACACCTCCGTCACGTCAGCCGACGCCCCCCAGTCCACAACGTCCGGCGAGTGATCAGACGCCGCCCCCCAGTCCTCGTCCGGCGGGTGATCAGACGCCACCCCCCAATCCACCTCCGGCAAAGAAGCAGAAGCAGTCCTGGATTATTAACCCGGACCCTTATGTACCTAAGACCACAAAGGTACCGGAGCCATCACTGAAGCCTCTCCCCACAAGGCCTTGGGAACGTAGTGCCGAGGAAACTGCCGCGGCCGCGGCTGCTGATCATGAGAAATGGAAGGCGGACTGCAAGAAGAAAAGAGAGTCCGAGCCCAAGCCAGTATTTTCTGATGAGCAAAAGAAGTGGGCTAAGTCATTTTTGAGCACACCGTCCCAAGCCGCGAAGAATCTGCCTGACGACTATGCACGTGAACTTCGTAGGCAGGCACTCATGTTGAAGGAGAAGAAAGAGCGGGCGGAGAACCAGGAGAACAAAGCCTTGGAGGAGGCCGAGAAAACGGAATTAGAAAGTAAAAAAAGCGGGAAACGAGTTGCCCAGCTCGGGGAACAAAGTAAACAATCGATTGCCCCGCTTATAGTGAAAGCCGCCGGTCCGGATGACCCCGATATCATAGCAGCTGCGGCAGCACATGGATTGACTGTAACGAGTGCAAGAGAACAAGCGGCCAACTTAGGTATTACTCTTCGTGAACTGTTAGGCCTTGATGAGGCGCCAGTGAAGGAGGTAGTAATTACATATGTGAAGAATGGGCCTCTCGTCGAGCCTGCGCAGGAAGAGGATCTACCTCCACAAATGAAAGGTCTGCTGAAATGGTACAAGGGTTACATAAAAAATAAAAACGCCAAAGAATATATTTATGCGGAAGTTAGATATGAGCATCACTTCAAACATTACTATGTACAAATTCATCTGAGTGAATTGTTCCAGCTTTTCAATCTACGCGAGCTCTACAAATCTATCATCAGTTGCTACGTTCTGTAAGTGATTTATTTCTACCCCATCTCGTTCATATTGCCTGCACTATATATATGTCCTAACTATATTGTTGTGTCCGCTATTATACATGCAGAATGAAGATTAAGGAATGCAGAGTAAGGAACATCCATGATGTTGGGTTCATTGACCCACACATCGTTAATGGATATGTGTTGGAGCATCACCCCGCCGACATGGAGGCAGACCTGTGGCAGTTTCTTACAAAGCAGGAACTCAAAAGTGATATTCTATTTCCTTACCATTTTGGGTGAGTGTTTTTGTCTTGAGCACATTCTCTTTTGTTTACTCCATGCATGGTATGTGGCCGGCTAATCGATGAGTTATGCATGACGTACTGTGCATGTATCGTGTCCGCAGGTTCCACTGGATTCTGCTAGTAATTAAAGTTGACACCTCAGAATGTCTCGTCCACGACTCTCTGAATAAGGATCCAAAGCTTTGGGGCGGCATGAGAAGAATGCTGCAGAAGTAATTATTTTCATTCATTTGCGCTCTATATCGATCGGCCTATTTCGTTCATTTCCTAATATCAAGTAACTAATAACTCTCTTGTTCATCTAATTTTCTTTGCCTCGTAGGGTTTGGAGACGGTTCGTAGATACAAAGGTCGGTGAATTCAAAAAAGAGCTAGAATTCAAAAGGTCAAAGTCTAAGAATGGTGAGGATATTCAGCCAGCGGGGACCAATCTATGTGCATACTATGTCTGTGAGATGATCCGGAGATACACCTCTGAGCGGCGGGTTCCGAGTGATACCAATGCTCAGAGGAATAACCTCCGGATGATGCTTAGTCCAGAAGCTCGCTTCCGACCACTTCAAGAGGAACTAGCTGGATGGTTCAGGAGGGAAGTCCTCCATCCTAAAGGAGAACACCATTACGAGGACGTAGAACTTTATATGCATTAAATTATGTATGGAAACTTGTTCAAAATTGTATATGGTCATCCGATGATATTGAATATATATTGTATATTCCTCTTGAATTCTTTTTGGTTCTAATTTCAAATTTGTTTGAAATTGTACATTGATATGCATGTATGTAGTACCGTAGAATATGTGAAACTCCTTCAAAATTAAAATAAAGCACAAAAGAAATAAAACAATACCAATTAAACAGAAAACAAGTTTAGGGGGGGGGGGCTAAAACCCTAAACCTGCGGAGGCCTTTAGTCGCGGTTGGCCAGAAGAACCGCGACTAAAGGTCCTCCGCCCCGACGGCCGCCTGGCACCCACGTGGACGGGCCTTTAGTCGCAGTTCTTAAGCAACCGCGACTAAAGGGGGGGGGGCGCCTTTAGTCGCGCCTGTTTGGTCGCGGTTGCGCAACCGCGACTAATGGCAGTTGCGAACCGCGACCAAAGGCCCTTTTTCCACCAGTGATAATACATGAGTCGCACAGACTGTTTACAGAAAAGGAATGACTTCACCTTGAATACAGGTCTAAGAAAGCATCTGAGATAACATCTAATTAAGGCTGCCATGGTACGTAGCAAGAAGCGAGCTACTAGCCATACATCCGAACAAGACAGACACACAAGGCATGGATGGCAGCAATGAGGATGGCAAGAAGGCAAGCACAACTGATGTGCGGCCATGCCTGGTCAATTAACAAAACAGGGGCAGAAGTTAAGATGGCGGCAAGGCCATCTCCCTCTCCCTCTCCATCCCCCTCTCCCTCTCCCTCTCCCTCTCTCCCTCAACCTCCTCTCTCTCTCTCTCTCTCTCTCTCTCAAATTTGCTTCGCATCAAAGCACATATTTGCTTGACGTCTTTCTTTTTCTAAAACATTATAAAGTTGTTGGACTTTGTTGGTGTTTCTGAAATGGTATAAGACCCTACTTAATTTTTTATAGAAAATGTTGAGTGTGTATTCACAAAATTTCAATGCATCTAAAAAGATGTTAATTGTATTTTAAAAATATTCACCATATATAAAAATATTCATCGTATGTTAAAAACATTTCACCATCTATTTTTAAAATGTTCATACAATATTAAAAACAGTTCATAAAACATGAGTCGCACAGACTGCTTACAGAAAAGGAATGACTTCACCTTGAATACGGGTCTAAGAAAGCATCTGAGATAACATCTAATTAAGGCCGCCATGGTACGTAGCAAGAAGCGAGGTACTAGCCATACATCCGAACAAGACAGACATACAAGGCATGGATGGCAGCAATGAGGACGGCAAGAAGGCAAGCACAGCTGATGTGCAGCCATGCCTGGTCAATTAACAAAACAGGGGCAGAGGTTAAGATGGCGCCAAGGCCATCTCCCTCTCCCTCTCCCTCCCCCTCTCCCTCTCCCTCTCTCCCTCTCCCTCCCTCCCTCTCTCTCTCTCTCTCTCTCTCTCTCAAATTTGCTTCGCATCAAAGCACATATTTGCTTGACGTCTTTCTTTTTCTAAAACATTATAAAGTTGTTGGACTTTGTTGGTGTTTCTGAAACGGTATAAGACCCTAATTAATTTTTTATAGAAAATGTTGAGTGTGTATTCAAAAAATTTCAATGCTTCTAAAAAGATGTTAAATGTATTTTAGAAATATTCACCATATATATAAATATTCATCGTATGTTAAAAACATTTCACCATCTATTTTTAAAATGTTCATACAATATTAAAAACAGTTCATAATACATGAGTCTCACAGACTGTTTACAGCAAAGGAATGACTTCACCTTGAATATGGGTCTAAGTAAGCATCTGAGATAACATCTAATTAAGGCCGCCATGGTACGTAGCAAGAAGCGAGCCACTAGCCATACATCCGAACAAGACAGACATACAAGGCATGGATGGCAGCAATGAGGATGGAAAGAAGGCAAGCACAGCTGATGTGCAGCCATGCCTGGTCAATTAACAAAACAGGGGCAGAGGTTAAGATGGCGGCAAGGCCATCTCCCTCTCCCTCTCCCTCGCCCTCTCCCTCTCCCTCTCCCTCTCTCCCTCTCCCTCTCTCCCTCTCCCTCCCTCTCTCTCTCTCTCTCTCTCAAATTTGCTTCGCATCAAAGCACATATTTGCTTGACGTCTTTATTTTTCTAAAACATTATAAAGTTGTTGGACTTTGTTGGTGTTTCTGAAACGGTATAAGACCCTACTTAATTTTTTATAGAAAATGTTGAGTGTGTATTCAAAAAATTTCAATGCATCTAAAAAGATGCTAAATGTATTTTAAAAATATTGACCGTATATAAAAATATTCATCATATGTTTAAAAACATTTCACCATCTATTTTTAAAATGTTCATCATATATTAAAAACAGTTCATAATACATGAGTCGCACAGACTGTTTACAGAAAATGAATGACTTCACGTTGAATACGGGGCTAAGAAAGCATCTGAGATAACATCTAATTAAGGCCGCCATGGTACGTAGCAAGAAACGAGCTAGTAGCCATACATCCGAACAAGACAGACACACAAGGCATGGATGGCAGCAATGAGGACGGCAAGAAGGTAAGCGCAGCTGATGTGCAGCCATGCCTGGTCAATTAACAAAACAGGGGCATAAGTTAAGATGGCGGCAAGGCCATCTCCCTCTCCCTCTCCCTCCCCCTCTCCCTCTCCCCCTCTCCCTCCCTCTCTCTCTCTCTCTCTCTCAAATTTGCTTCGCATCAAAGCACATATTTGCTTGATGTCTTTCTTTTTCTAAAATATTATAAAGTTGTTGGACTTTGTTGGTGTTTCTGAAACGGTATAAGTCCCTACTTAATTTTTTATAGAAAATGTTGAGTGTGTATTCACAAAATTTCAATGCATCTAAAAAGATGTTAAATGTATTTTAAAAATATTCACCGTATATAAAAATATTCATTGTATGTTAAAAACATTTCACCATCTATTTTTAAAATGTTCATACAATATTAAAAACAGTTCATAAAACATGAGTCGCACAGACTGTTTACAGAAAAGGAATGACTTCATCTTGAATACGGGTCTAAGAAAGCATCTGAGATAACATCTAATTAAGGCCGCCATGGTACGTAGCAAGAAGCGAGCTACTAGCCATACATCCGAAGAAGACAGACATACAAGGCATGGATGGAAGCAATGAGGATGACAAGAAGGCAAGCACAGCTGATGTGCAGCCATGCCTGGTCAATTAACAAAACAGGGGCAGAGGTTAAGATGGCGGCAAGGCCATCTCCCTCTCCCTCTCCCTCCCCCTCTCCCTCTCTCCCTCTCCCTCTCTCCCTCTCCCTCCCTCTCTCTCTCTCTCCCTCTCTCTCTCTCAAATTTGCTTCGCATCAAAGCACATATTTGCTTGACGTCTTTCTTTTTCTAAAACATTATAAAGTTGTTGGACTTTGTTGGTGTTTCTGAAACGGTATAAGGCCCTACTTAATTTTTTATAGAAAATGTCGAGTGTGTATTCAAAAAATTTCAATGCTTCTAAAAAGATGTTAAATGTATTTTAAAAATATTCACCGTATATAAAAATATTCATCGTATGTTAAAAACATTTCACCATCTATTTTTAAAATGTTCATACAATATTAAAAACAGTTCATAAAACATGAGTCGCACAAACTGTTTACAGAAAAGGAATGACTTCACCTTGAATACGGGTCTAAGAAAGCATCTGAGATAACATCTAATGAAGGCCGCCATGGTACGTAGTAAGAAGCGAGCTACTAGCCATACATCCGAACAAGACAGACACACAAGGCATGGATGGCAGCAATGAGGACGGCAAGAAGGCAAGCGCAGCTGATGTGCAGCCATGCCTGGTCAATTAACAAAACAGGGGCAGAGGTTAAGATGGCGGCAAGGCCATCTCCCTCTCCCTCTCCCTCCCCCTCTCCCGCTCCCACTCTCCCTCTCCCTCTCTCCCTCTCCCTCCCTCTCTCTCTCTCTCTGAAATTTGCTTCGCATCAAAGCACATATTTGCTTGACGTCTTTCTTTTTCTAAAACATTATAAAGTTGTTGGACTTTGTTGGTGTTTCTGAAACGATATAAGACCCTACTTAATTTTTTATAGAAAATGTTGAGTGTGTATTCACAAAATTTCAATGCATCTAAAAAGATGTTAAATGTATTTTAAAAATATTCACCGTATATAAAAATGTTCATCGTATGTTAAAAACATTTCACCATCTATTTTTAAAATGTTCATACAATATTAAAAAGAGTTCATAAAACATGAGTCGCACAAACTGTTCACAGAAAAGGAATGATATCACCTTGAATACGGGTCTAAGAAAGCATCTGAGATAACATCTAATTAAGGCCGCCATGGTACGTAGTAAGAAGCGAGCTACTAGCCATACATCCGAACAAGACAGACACACAAGGCATGGATGGCAGCAATGAGGACGGCAAGAAGGCAAGCACAGCTGATGTGCAGCCATGCCTGGTCAATTAACAAAACAGGGGCAGAGGTTAAGAGCCATCTCCCTCTCCCTCTCCCTCCCCCTCTCCCTCTCCCACTCTCCCTCTCCCTCTCTCCCTCTCCCTCCCTCTCTCTCTCTCTGAAATTTGCTTCGCATCAAAGCACATATTTGCTTGACGTCTTTCTTTTTCTAAAACATTATAAAGTTGTTGGACTTTGTTGGTGTTTCTGAAACGATATAAGGCCCTACTTAATTTTTTATAGAAAATGTTGTGTGTGTATTCAAAAAATTTAAATGCATCTAAAAAGATGCTAAATGTATTTTAAAAATATTCACCGTATATAAAAATATTCATCATATGTTTAAAAACATTTCACCATCTATTTTTAAAATGTTCATCATATATTAAAAACAGTTCATAATACATGAGTCGCACAGACTGTTTACAGAAAAGGAATGACTTCACCTTGAATACAGGTCTAAGAAAGCATCTGAGATGACATCTAATTAAGGCTGCCATGGTATGTAGCAAGAAGCGAGCTACTAGCCATACATCCGAACAAGACAGACACACAAGGCATGGATGGCAGCAATGAGGATGGCAAGAAGGCAAGCACAGCTGATGTGCAGCCATGCCTGGTCAATTAACAAAACAGGGGCATAAGTTAAGATGGCGGCAAGGCCATCTCCCTCTCCCTCTCCCTCCCCCTCTCCCTCTCCCTCTCTCCCTCTCCCTCCCCCACCTCTCTCTCTCTCTCTCTCTCTCAAATTTGCTTCGCATGAAAGCACATATTTGCTTGACGTCTTTCTTTTTCTAAAACATTATAAAGTTGTTGGACTTTTTGGTGTTTCTGAAACGGTATAAGACCCTACTTA
>NW_021250312.1:112916-114483 GCF_002162155.2 Triticum dicoccoides | reverse complement strand
TCTCTCTCTCAAATTTGCTTCGCATGAAAGCACATATTTGCTTGACGTCTTTCTTTTTCTAAAACATTATAAAGTTGTTGGACTTTTTGGTGTTTCTGAAACGGTATAAGACCCTACTTAATTTTTTATAGAAAATGTTGAGTGTGTATTCACAAAATTTCAATGCATCTAAAAAGATGTTAAATGTATTTTAAAAATATTCACCGTATATAAAAATATTCATTGTATGTTAAAAACATTTCACCATCTATTTTTAAAATGTTCATACAATATTAAAAACAGTTCATAAAACATGAGTCGCACAGACTGTTTACAGAAAAGGAATGACTTCATCTTGAATACGGGTCTAAGAAAGCATCTGAGATAACATCTAATTAAGGCCGCCATTGTACGTAGCAAGAAGCGAGCTACTAGCCATACATCCGAACAAGACAGACATACAAGGCATGGATGGCAGCAATGAGGACGACAAGAAGGCAAGCACAGCTGATGTGCAGCCATGCCTGGTCAATTAACAAAACAGGGGCAGAGGTTAAGATGGCGGCAAGGCCATCTCCCTCTCCCTCTCCCTCCCCCTCTCCCTCTCTCCCTCTCCCTCTCTCCCTCTCCCTCCCTCTCTCTCTCTCTCCCTCTCTCTCTCTCAAATTTGCTTCGCATCAAAGCACATATTTGCTTGACGTCTTTCTTTTTCTAAAACATTATAAAGTTGTTGGACTTCGTTGGTGTTTCTGAAACGGTATAAGGCCCTACTTAATTTTTTATAGAAAATGTCGAGTGTGTATTCAAAAAATTTCAATGCTTCTAAAAAGATGTTAAATGTATTTTAAAAATATTCACCGTATATAAAAATATTCATCGTATGTTAAAAACATTTCACCATCTATTTTTAAAATGTTCATACAATATTAAAAACAGTTCATAAAACATGAGTCGCACAAACTGTTTACAGAAAAGGAATGACTTCACCTTGAATACGGGTCTAAGAAAGCATCTGAGATAACATCTAATGAAGGCCGCCATGGTACGTAGTAAGAAGCGAGCTACTAGCCATACATCCGAACAAGACAGACACACAAGGCATGGATGGCAGCAATGAGGACGGCAAGAAGGCAAGCGCAGCTGATGTGCAGCCATGCCTGGTCAATTAACAAAACAGGGGCAGAGGTTAAGATGGCGGCAAGGCCATCTCCCTCTCCCTCTCCCTCCCCCTCTCCCGCTCCCACTCTCCCTCTCCCTCTCTCCCTCTCCCTCCCTCTCTCTCTCTCTCTGAAATTTGCTTCGCATCAAAGCACATATTTGCTTGACGTCTTTCTTTTTCTAAAACATTATAAAGTTGTTGGACTTTGTTGGTGTTTCTGAAACGATATAAGACCCTACTTAATTTTTTATAGAAAATGTTGAGTGTGTATTCACAAAATTTCAATGCATCTAAAAAGATGTTAAATGTATTTTAAAAATATTCACCGTATATAAAAATGTTCATCGTATGTTAAAAACATTTCACCATCTATTTTTAAAATGTTCATACAATATTAAAAAGAGTTCATAAAACATGAGTCGCACAAAC
>NW_021250312.1:107479-112906 GCF_002162155.2 Triticum dicoccoides | reverse complement strand
AGTTCATAATACATGAGTCGCACAGACTGTTTACAGAAAAGGAATGACTTCACCTTGAATACGGGTCTAAGTAAGCATCTGAGATAACATCTAATTAAGGCCGCCATGGTACGTAGCAAGAAGCGAGCCACTAGCCATACATCCGAACAAGACAGACACACAAGGCATGGATGGCAGCAATGAGGACGGCAAGAAGGCAAGCGCAGCTGATGTGCAGCCATGCCTGGTCAATTAACAAAACAGGGGCAGAGGTTAAGATGGCGGCAAGGCCATCTCCCTCTCCCTATCCCTCCCCCTCTCCCTCTCCCACTCTCCCTCTCCCTCTCTCCCTCTCCCTCTCTCCCTCTCTCTCTCTCTCTCTCAAATTTGCTTCGCATCAAAGCACATATTTGCTTGACGTCTTTCTTTTTCTAAAATATTATAAATTTGTTGGACTTTGTTGGTGTTTCTGAAACGATATAAGACCCTACTTAATTTTTTATAGAAAATGTTGAGTGTGTATTCAAAAAATTTCAATGAATCTAAAAAGATGTTAAATGTATTTTTAAAATATTCATCGTATATAAAAATATTCATCGTATGTTTAAAAACATTTCACCATCTATTTTCAATATGTTCATCATATATTAAAAACAGTTCATAATACATGAGTCGCACAGACTATTTACAGAAAAGGAATGACTTCACCTTGAATACAGGTCTAAGAAAGCATCTGAGATAACATCTAATTAAGGCTGCCATGGTACATAGCAAGAAGCGAGCTACTAGCCATACATCCGAACAAGACAGACACACAAGGCATGGATGGCAGCAATGAGGATGGCAAGAAGGCAATCACAGTTGATGTGCAGCCATGCCTGGTCAATTAACAAAACAGGGGCAGAAGTTAAGATGGCGGCAAGGCCCTCTCCCTCTCCCTCTCCCTCCCCCTCTCCCTCTCCCACTCTCCCTCTCCCTCTCTCCCTCTCGCTCCCTCTCTCTCTCTCTGAAATTTGCTTCGCATCAAAGCACATATTTGCTTGATGTCTTTCTTTTTCTAAAACATTATAAAGTTGTTGGACTTTGTTGGTGTTTCTGAAACGATATAAGACCCTACTTAATTTTTTATAGAAAATGTTGTGTGTGTATTCAAAAAATTTCAATGCATCTAAAAAGATGCTAAATGTATTTTAAAAATATTCACCGTATATAAAAATATTCATCATATGTTTAAAAACATTTCACCATCTATTTTTAAAATGTTCATCATATATTAAAAACAGTTCATAATACATGAGTCACACAGACTGTTTACAGAAAAGGAATGACTTCACCTTGAATACTGGTCTAAGAAAGCATCTGAGATAACATCTAATTAAGGCCGCCATGGTACGTAGCAAGAAGCGAGCTAGTAGCCATACATCTGAGCAAGACAGACACACAAGGCATGGATGGCAGCAATGAGGATGGCAAGAAGGCAAGCACAACTGATGTGCAGCCATGCCTGGTCAATTAACAAAACAGGGGAAGAGGTTAAGATGGCGGCAAGGCCATCTCCCTCTCCCTCTCCCTCCCCCTCTCCCTCTCCCTCTCCCTCTCTCCCTGTCCCTCTCTCCCTCTCCCTCCCTCCCTCTCTCTCTCTCTCTCTATCTCTCTCTCTCTCTCTCAAATTTGCTTCGCATCAAAGCACATATTTGCTTGACGTCTTTCTTTTTCTAAAACATTATAAAGTTGTTGGACTTTGTTGGTGTTTCTGAAACGGTATAAGACCCTACTTAATTTTTTATAGAAAATGTTGAGTGTGTATTCAAAAAATTTCATGCTTCTAAAAAGATGTTAAATGTATTTTAAAAATATTCACCATATATAAAAATATTCATCGTATGTTAAAAACATTTCACCATCTATTTTTAAAACGTTCATACAATATTAAAAAGAGTTCATAAAACATGAGTCGCACAAACTGTTTACAGAAAAGGAATGACTTCACCTTGAATACGGGTCTAAGAAAGCATCTGAGATAACATCTAATTAAGGCCGCCATGGTACGTAGTAAGAAGCGAGCTACTAGTCATACATCCGAACAAGACAGACACACAAGGCATGGATGGCAGCAATGAGGACGGCAAGAAGGCAAGCGCAGCTGATGTGCAGCCATGCCTGGTCAATTAACAAAACAGGGGCCGAGGGTAAGATGGCGGCAAGGCCATCTCCCTCTTCCTCTCCCTCCCCCTCTCCCTCTCCCACTCTCCCTCTCCCTCTCTCCCTCTCCCTCCCTCTCTCTCTCTCTGAAATTTGCTTCGCATCAAAGCACATATTTGCTTGACGTCTTTCTTTTTCTAAAACATTATAAAGTTGTTGGACTTTGTTGGTGTTTCTGAAACGATATAAGACCCTACTTAATTTTTTATAGAAAATGTTGTGTGTGTATTCAAAACATTTCAATGCATCTAAAAAGATGCTAATTGTATTTTAAAAATATTCACCGTATATAAAAATATTCATTGTATGTTTAAAAACATTTCACCATCTATTTTTAAAATGTTCATCATATATTAAAAACAGTTCATAATACATGAGTCGCACAGACTGTTTACAGAAAAGGAATGACTTCACCTTGAATACGGGTCTAAGAAAGCATCTGAGATAACATCTAATTAAGGCCGCCATGGTACGTAGCAAGAAGCGAGCTAGTAGCCATACATCCGAACAAGACAGACACACAAGGCATGGATGGCAGCAATGAGGACGGCAAGAAGGCAAGCACAGCTGATGTGCAGCCATGCCTGGTCAATTAACAAAACAGGGGCAGAGGTTAAGATGGCAGCAAGGCCATCTCCCTCTCCCGCCCCCTCTCCCTCTCCCTCTCCCTCTCCCTCTCTCCCTCTCCCTCCCTCTCTCTCTCTCTCTCTCTCTCTCTCTCTGTCTCTGTCTCAAATTTGCTTCGCATCAAAGCACATATTTGCTTGACGTCTTTCTTTTTCTAAAACATTATAAAGTTGTTGGACTTTGTTGGTGTTTCTGAAACGGTATAAGACCCTACTTAATTTTTTATAGAAAATGTTGAGTGTGTATTCAAAAAATTTCAATGCTTCTAAAAAGATGTTAAATGTATTTTAAAATACTCACCGTATATAAAAATATTCATCGTATGTTAAAAACATTTCACCATCTATTTTTAAAATGTTCATACAATATTAAAAACAGTTCATAATACATGAGTTGCACAGACTGTTTACAGAAAAGGAATGACTTCACCTTGAATACGGGTCTAAGTAAGCATCTGAGATAACATCTAATTAAGGCCGCCATGGTACGTAGCAAGAAGCGAGCCACTAGCCATACATCCGAACAAGACAGACACACAAGGCATGGATGGCAGCAATGAGGACGGCAAGAAGGCAAGCGCAGCTGATGTGCAGCCATGCCTGGTCAATTAACAAAACAGGGGCAGAGGTTATGATGGCGGCAAGGCCATCTCCCTCTCCCTCTCCCTCCCCCTCTCCCTCTCCCTCTCTCCCTCTCCCTCTCCCCCTCTCCCTCCCTCTCTCTCTCTCAAATTTGCTTCGCATCAAAGCACATATTTGCTTGACGTCTTTCTTTTTCTAAAACATTATAAAGTTGTTGGACTTTGTTGGTGTTTCTGAAACGGTATAAGACCCTACTTAATTTTTTACAGAAAATGTTGAGTGTGTATTCACAAAATTTCAATGCATCTAAAAAGATGCTAAATGTATTTTAAAAATATTCACCATATACAAGAATATTCATCGTATGTTAAAAACATTTCACCTTCTATTTTTAAAATGTTCATACAATATTAAAAACAGTTCATAAAAGATGAGTCGCACAGACTGTTTACAGAAAAGGAATGACTTCACCTTGAATACGGGTCTTAGAAAGCATCTGAGATAACATCTAATTAATGCCGCCATGGTACATAGCAAGAAGCGAGCTACTAGCCATACATCCGAACAAGACAGACATACAAGGCATGGATGGCAGCAATGAGGACGGCAAGAAGGCAAGCACAGCTGATGTGCAGCCATGCCTGGTCAATTAACAAAACAGGGGCAGAGGTTAAGAGGGCGGCAAGGCCATCTCCCTCTCCCTCTCCCTCCCGCTCTCCCTCTCCCTCTCCCTCTCCCTCTCTCCCTCTCCCTCTCTCCCTCCTCCTCCTCTCTCTCTCTCTCTCTCTCTCTCTCTCTCTCTCTCTCTCTCTCGCAAATTTGCTTCGCATCAAAGCACATATTTGCTTGACGTCTTTCTTTTTCTAAAACATTATAAAGTTGTTGGACTTTGTTGGTGTTTCTGAAACGGTATAAGACCCTACTTAATTTCTTATAGAAAATGTTGAGTGTGTATTCAAAAAATTTCAATGCTTCTAAAAAGATGTTAAATGTATTTTAAAAATATTCACCGTATATAAAAATATTCATCGTATGTTAAAAACATTCCACCATCTATTTTTAAAATGTTCATACAATATTAAAAAGAGTTCATAAAACATGAGTTGCACAGACTGTTTATAGAAAAGGAATGACTTCACCTTGAATACGGGTCTAAGAAAGCATCTGAGATAACATCTAATTAAGGCCGCCATGGTACGTAGCAAGAAGCGAGCTACTAGCCATACATCCGAACAAGACAGACACACAAGGCATGGATGGCAGCAATGAGGACGGCAAGAAGGCAAGCGCAGCTGATGTGCAGCCATGCCTGGTCAATTAACAAAATAGGGGCAGAGGTTAAGATGGCGGCAAGGCCATCTCCCTCTCCCTCTCCCTCCCCCTCTCCCTCTCCCACTCTCCCTCTCCCTCTCTCCCTCTCCCTCCCTCCCTCTCTCTCTCTCTCTCTCTCTCTCTCTCTCAAATTTGCTTCGCATCAAAGCACATATTTGCTTGACGTCTTTCTTTTTATAAATCATTATAAATTTGTTGGACTTTGTTGGTGTTTCTGAAACGATATAAGACCCTACTTAATTTTTTATAGAAAATGTTGAGTGTTTATTCAAAAAATTTCAATGCATCTAAAAAGATGTTAAATGTATTTTTAAAATATTCACCGTATATAAAAATATTCATCGTATGTTTAAAAACATTTCACCATCTATTTTTAAAATCTTCATCATATATTAAAAACAGTTCATAATACATGAGTCGCACAGACTGTTTACCGAAAAGGAATGACTTCACCTTGAATACGGGTCTAAGAAAGCATCTGAGATAACATCTAATTAAGGCCGCCATGGTACGTAGCAAGAAGCGAGCTACTAGCCATACATCCGAACAAGAAAGACACACAAGGCATGGATGGCAGCAATGAGGACAGCAAGAAGGCAAGCACAACTGATGTGCAGCCATGCCTGGCCAATTAACAAAACAGGTGCAGAGGTTAAGATGGCGGCAAGGCCATCTCCCTCTCCCTGTCCCTCCCCCTCTCCCTCTC
>NW_021250312.1:104386-104969 GCF_002162155.2 Triticum dicoccoides | reverse complement strand
TCAAAGCACATATTTGCTTGACGTCTTTCTTTTTCTAAAACATTATAAAGTTGTTGGACTTTGTTGGTGTTTCTAAAACGATATAAGACCCTACTTAATTTTTTATAGAAAATGTTGTGTGTGTATTCAAAAAATTTAAATGCATCTAAAAAGATGCGAAATGTATTTTAAAAATATTCACCGTATATAAAAATATTCATCATATGTTTAAAAACATTTCACCATCTATTTTTAAAATGTTCATCATATATTAAAAACAGTTCATAATACATGAGTCGCACAGACTATTTACAGAAAAGGAATGACTTGACCTTGAATACGGGTCTAAGAAAGCATCTGAGATAACATCTAATTAAGGCCGCCATGGTACATTGCAAGAAGCGAGCTAGTAGCCATACATCAAAACAAGACAGACACACAAGGCATGGATGGCAGCAATGAGGACGGCAAGAAGGCAAGCACAGCTGATGTGCAGCCATGCCTGGTCAATTAACAAAACAGGGGCAGAGGTTATGATGGCGGCAAGGCCATCTCCCTCTCCCTCTCCCTCCCCCTCTCCCTCTCCCTCTCCCTCTCTCCGTCT
>NW_021250312.1:92864-104376 GCF_002162155.2 Triticum dicoccoides | reverse complement strand
ACATCGTCATTACCAATTGAATAGCACGGGTTACGGTCTTGTCCCCCTAACCTGACTCTCTGACCAGTAGATGCTGATGGTTCCATGACTTCTTCCTTGGTTGGCACAAGACAACTGTTCGATGTATGATGTAATGTATCCAGAAAAAAAACATTGTTTGAAATATTGTATATACATGGAATCTCATTGATGCAAAAACTGCAAATTTGCTCTATATTTTTCGTAAAATAATACTATAGGACAGAGTATATAATCTTAAAACTACAATACAACAATACATCAGAACTAAACTACTAAAGTATGATGTAATGTATCCTAAAACTGTGTAATCCAATAGACTGCAACCTGTTCTCAGTTCCAGCTTCCAAGTGTACCGCTGCTGAAACTAGTATCATTCTGATCAAAGTAAGCTTCATTCTGAACAGAAACCTAACCCACGTTTCTAAATCCTCATATCCGAAGAAGCCGGTACTCCATAGTCCATACCAGAACCCTAAGATAAACAGCAGCCACCCCATCCGTCATCAACGATGGTGTCACGGCTGTGCGTATAGTGCGGTAGGAGAGAAAAAGAAACTCTTTTTACCGAATCGACGCGACATGATCGGTGAGTAGCACAGGAAAGGAGAGCGGACGAGGAGATGCGAGCTTACCTCTGCTCAGCTCTGCTAGAAGAGCGTAGGGAGGAGGTGCATACCTTGATCTGTTTGGACTCCACCGCAGATCGGTGCAACGCAAACTCGCGGCGTCCACAAGAGACGGAGGGTGTCGATCAGAGGTCGGAGGCGGCGGCTCTGCGGCCAAAGACTTGGACCGGACGCCTTTCCAATAGACTTTCCCAGGACCTCCCGAATCTTCGATTGTGGCTGTCTTCTTTTCATTATTTTTTTGAGTTTTGCTATAAGCACATCTTTTTTTGAAAAGGGGCGCTTTATTATTTAAAAGGTTTAAGTATTACACATGGCCTCTTGATAACTAAGATCCATACGGCCAAACAGAGTCCTCTTGTATAAACGAAAAATAAAATGTAATACAAAGAAACATGTAGAGTTAGCCTAAAGCGGAGGTGGGCCAATCTTAAGATCATGTTGCCACCCATGTTGGGTAAAAGTATCCCTCGCCGTATCTTCCAATCATGTACACACCGCAATAAATAGGTCTCGATTCTGCACGCGTTGTAGAGAAGGCCATAAACGAAGAGTCCCGGTACATCTGTAGATAACCTGCATTAGAAGTACTTTTATCGTTAAAAACCTTATCATTTCTATGTAGCCAAAGCGACCAAATAAAGACAAGCGCTCAAACCCTAAGAATAGTTATAAACCCGTGACCAATCCATGTAACCAGTTGCCAAATACATTAGCAACACTACAAGGAGGATACAAGCTAGAAGCTATCTAGATAACTGACCATATAGACCGAGCCAATTTGCATTGCAAGAATAAATGGTTTATTGTTTCATCATGATGACAAAAAAACACATTGCGGATTCCCTTGCCAATTCCGCTTGATAAGATTATCTTTAATAAGAATG
The DNA here is from genome assembly GCF_002162155.2 of Triticum dicoccoides. NCBI lineage: Eukaryota > Viridiplantae > Streptophyta > Magnoliopsida > Poales > Poaceae > Triticum > Triticum dicoccoides. The sequence goes on along the minus strand of NW_021250312.1, from coordinate 102,842 downwards.
ACTCCGCGACAAAGATACAATGCAAATATTTCATTCTTAAGAGGTATCTTCATCTTCTATTACACATCTAACTCCTATAGTATAATTATTTTTCATTGTTTTTCTTAACTCTAATGTATGGATTGTATCTATATCTATCTATATGTATATCTGTACAGCAATCTAAAATCATGGATCGTATCTAAGTTCAAGTTGTTGGGGAACATAGTAATTTCAAAAATTTCCTATGCACACGCAAGATCATGGTGATGCATAGCAACGACAGGGGAGAGTGTTGTCCTCGTACCCTCGTAGACCGAAAGCGGAAGCGTTAGAACAACGCGGTTGATGTAGTCGTACGTCTTCACGATCCGACCGATCAAGTACCGAACGCACGTCACCTCCGAGTTCAGCACACGTTCAGCTCGATGATGTCCCTCGAACTCCGATCTAGCCGAGTGTCGAGGGAGAGTTCCGTCAGCACGATAGCGTGGTGACGATCTTGACGTTCTACCGTCGCAGGGCTTCGCCTATGCACCGCTACAATATTATCGAGGAGGACTATGGTGGAGGGGGGCACCGCACACGGCTAAGAGATCAAGGGATCAATTGTTGTTGTGTCTAGAGGTGTCCCCCTGCCCCTGTATATAAAGGAGTGGAGGAGGGGGAGAGGGCCGGAACCTATGGCTCGCCCTGGAGGAGTCCTACTCCCACCGGGAGTAGGATTCCTCCCCTTCCATGTAGTAGGACTAGGAGACAAGGAAGGGGGAGAGGGAAGAGAAGGAAGGAGGGGGCGCCACCCCTCCCCCTAGTCCAATTCGGACTACTCATTGGAGGGGCGCGCGGCCTGCCTCTTTCTCTCCCCTAAAGCCCAATAAGGCCCATATACTTCTTTCCCCGTATTCCGTAACTCCCTGGTACTCCGAAAATACCCGAACCACTCGGAACCTTTCCGATGTCCGAATATAGTCGTCCAATATATCGATCTTTACGTCTCGACCATTTCGAGACTCCTCGTCATGTCCCCGATCTCATTCGGGACTCCGAACTCCTTCGGTACATCAAAACTCATAAACTCATATGTTTAAAAACATTTCACCATCTATTTTTAAAATGTTCATCATATATTAAAAACAGTTCATAATACATGAGTCACACAGACTGTTTACAGAAAAGGAATGACTTCACCTTGAATACTGGTCTAAGAAAGCATCTGAGATAACATCTAATTAAGGCCGCCATGGTACGTAGCAAGAAGCGAGCTAGTAGCCATACATCTGAGCAAGACAGACACACAAGGCATGGATGGCAGCAATGAGGACGGCAAGAAGGCAAGCACAACTGATGTGCAGCCATGCCTGGTCAATTAACAAAACAGGGGCAGAGGTTAAGATGGCGGCAAGGCCATCTCCCTCTCCCTCTCCCTCCCCCTCTCCCTCTCCCTCTCCCTCTCTCCCTGTCCCTCTCTCCCTCTCCCTCCCTCCCTCTCTCTCTCTATCTCTCTCTCTCTCTCTCTCAAATTTGCTTCGCATCAAAGCACATATTTGCTTGACGTCTTTCTTTTTCTAAAACATTATAAAGTTGTTGGACTTTGTTGGTGTTTCTGAAACGGTATAAGACCCTACTTAATTTTTTATAGAAAATGTTGAGTGTGTATTCAAAAAATTTCAATGCTTCTAAAAAGATGTTAAATGTATTTTAAAAATATTCACCATATATAAAAATATTCATCGTATGTTAAAAACATTTCACCATCTATTTTTAAAACGTTCATACAATATTAAAAAGAGTTCATAAAACATGAGTCGCACAAACTGTTTACAGAAAAGGAATGACTTCACCTTGAATACGGGTCTAAGAAAGCATCTGAGATAACATCTAATTAAGGCCGCCATGGTACGTAGTAAGAAGCGAGCTACTAGCCATACATCCGAACAAGACAGACACACAAGGCATGGATGGCAGCAATGAGGACGGCAAGAAGGCAAGCGCAGCTGATGTGCAGCCATGCCTGGTCAATTAACAAAACAGGGGCAGAGGGTAAGATGGCGACAAGGCCATCTCCCTCTTCCTCTCCCTCCCCCTCTCCCTCTCCCACTCTCCCTCTCCCTCTCTCCCTCTCCCTCCCTCTCTCTCTCTCTGAAATTTGCTTCGCATCAAAGCACATATTTGCTTGACGTCTTTCTTTTTCTAAAACATTATAAAGTTGTTGGACTTTGTTGGTGTTTCTGAAACGATATAAGACCCTACTTAATTTTTTATAGAAAATGTTGTGTGTGTATTCAAAACATTTCAATGCATCTAAAAAGATGCTAATTGTATTTTAAAAATATTCACCGTATATAAAAATATTCATTGTATGTTTAAAAACATTTCACCATCTATTTTTAAAATGTTCATCATATATTAAAAACAGTTCATAATACATGAGTCGCACAGACTGTTTACAGAAAAGGAATGACTTCACCTAGAATACGGGTCTAAGAAAGCATCTGAGATAACATCTAATTAAGGCCGCCATGGTACGTAGTAAGAAGCGAGCTACTAGCCATACATCCGAACAAGACAGACACACAAGGCATGGATGGCAGCAATGAGGACGGCAAGAAGGCAAGCACAGCTGATGTGCAGCCATGCCTGGTCAATTAACAAAATAGGGGCAGAGGTTAAGATGGCAGCAAGGCCATCTCCCTCTCCCGCCCCCTCTCCCTCTCCCTCTCCCTCTCCCTCTCTCCCTCTCCCTCCCCCTCTCTCTCTCTGTCTCTCTCTCTCTCTCTCTCTCTCTCTGTCTCAAATTTGCTTCGCATCAAAGCACATATTTGCTTGACGTCTTTCTTTTTCTAAAACATTATAAAGTTGTTGGACTTTGTTGGTGTTTCTGAAAGGGTATAAGACCCTACTTAATTTTTTATAGAAAATGTTGAGTGTGTATTCAAAAAATTTCAATGCTTCTAAAAAGATGTTAAATGTATTTTAAAATACTCACCGTATATAAAAATATTCATCGTATGTTAAAAACATTTCACCATCTATTTTTAAAATGTTCATACAATATTAAAAACAGTTCATAATACATGAGTTGCACAGACTGTTTATAGAAAAGGAATGACTTCACCTTGAATACGGGTCTAAGTAAGCATCTGAGATAACATCTAATTAAGGCCGCCATGGTACGTAGCAAGAAGCGAGCCACTAGCCATACATCCGAACAAGACAGACACACAAGGCATGGATGGCAGCAATGAGGACGGCAAGAAGGCAAGCACAGCTGATGTGCAGCCATGCCTGGTCAATTAACAAAACAGGGGCAGAGGTTATGATGGCGGCAAGGCCATCTCCCTCTCCCTCTCCCTCCCCCTCTCTCCCTCTCCCTCTCCCCCTCTCCCTCCCTCTCTCTCTCAAATTTGCTTCGCATCAAAGCACATATTTGCTTGACGTCTTTCTTTTTCTAAAACATTATAAAGTTGTTGGACTTTGTTGGTGTTTCTGAAACGGTATAAGACCCTACTTAATTTTTTACAGAAAATGTTGAGTGTGTATTCACAAAATTTCAATGCATCTAAAAAGATGCTAAATGTATTTTAAAAATATTCACCATATACAAGAATATTCATCGTATGTTAAAAACATTTCACCATCTATTTTTAAAATGTTCATACAATATTAAAAACAATTCATAAAAGATGAGTCGCACAGACTGTTTACAGAAAAGGAATGACTTCACCTTGAATACGGGTCTTAGAAAGCATCTGAGATAACATCTAATTAATGCCGCCATGGTACATAGCAAGAAGCGAGCTACTAGCCATACATCCGAACAAGACAGACATACAAGGCATGGATGGCAGCAATGAGGACGGCAAGAAGGCAAGCACAGCTGATGTGCAGCCATGCCTGGTCAATTAACAAAACAGGGGCAGAGGTTAAGAGGGCGGCAAGGCCATCTCCCTCTCCCTCTCCCTCCCGCTCTCCCTCTCCCTCTCCCTCTCCCTCTCTCCCTCTCCCTCTCTCCCTCCTCCTCCTCTCTCTCTCTCTCTCTCTCTCTCTCTCTCTCTCGCAAATTTGCTTCGCATCAAAGCACATATTTGCTTGACGTCTTTGTTTTTCTAAAACATTATAAAGTTGTTGGACTTTTTTGGTGTTTCTGAAACGATATAAGACCCTACTTAATTTTTTATAGAATATGTTGTGTGTGTATTCAAAACATTTCAATGCATCTAAAAAGATGCTAAATGTATTTAAAAATATTCACCGTCTATAAAAATATTCAACATATGTCTAAAAACATTTCACCATCGATTTTTAAAATGTTCATCATATATTAAAAACAGTTCATAATACATGAGTCGCACATACTGTTTACCGAAAAGGAATGACTTCACCTTGAATACGGGTCTAAGAAAGCATCTGAGATAACATCTAATTAAGGCCGCCATGGTACGTAGCAAGAAGCGAGCTACTAGCCATACATCCGAACAAGACAGACACACAAGGCATGGATGGCAGCAATGAGGACGGCAAGAAGGCAAGCGCAGCTGATGTGCAGCCATGCCTGGTCAATTAACAAAACAGGGGCAGAGGTTAAGATGGCGTCAAGGCCATCTCCCTCTCCCTCTCCCTCCCCCTCTCCCTCTCCCACTCTCCCTCTCCCTCTCTCCCTCTCCCTCTCTCCCTCTCTCTCTCTCTCTCTCTCTCTCTCTCAAATTTGCTTCGCATCAAAGCACATATTTGCTTGACGTCTTTCTTTTTATAAATCATTATAAATTTGTTGGACTTTGTTGGTGTTTCTGAAACGATATTAGACCCTACTTAATTTTTTATAGAAAATGTTGAGTGTGTATTCAAAAAATTTCAATGCATCTAAAAAGATGTTAAATGTATTTTTAAAATATTCACCGAATATAAAAATATTCATCGTATGTTTAAAAACATTTCACCATCTATTTTTAAAATCTTCATCATATATTAAAAACAGTTCATAATACATGAGTCGCACAGACTGTTTACCGAAAAGGAATGACTTCACCTTGAATACGGGTCTAAGAAAGCATCTGAGATAACATCTAATTAAGGCCGCCATGGTACGTAGCAAGAAGCGAGCTACTAGCCATACATCCGAACAAGAAAGACACACAAGGCATGGATGGCAGCAATGAGGACGGCAAGAAGGCAAGCACAACTGATGTGCAGCCATGCCTGGCCAATTAACAAAACAGGGGCAGAGGTTAAGATGGCGGCAAGGCCATCTCCCTCTCCCTGTCCCTCCCCCTCTCCCTCTCCCTCTCCCTCTCTCCCTCTCCCTCTCTCCCTCCCCCCCTCTCTCTCTCTCTCTCTCTCTCTCTCTCTCTCTCAAATTTGCTTCGCATCAAAGCACATATTTGCTTGACGTCTTTCTTTTTCTAAATTATTATAAAGTTGTTGGACTTTGTTGGTGTTTCTGAAATGGTATAAGACCCTACTTAATTTTTTATAGAAAATGTTTTGTGTGTATTCAAAAATTTTCAATGCATCTAAAAAGATGTTATATGTATTTTAAAAATATTCACCGTACATAAAAATATTCATCGTATGTTAAAAACATTTCAATATCTATTTTTAAAATGTTCATACAATATTATAAAGAGTTCATAAAACATGAGTCGGACAAACTGTTTACAGAAAAGGAATGACTTCACCTTGAATACGGGTCTAAGAAAGCATCTGAGATAACATCTAATTAAGGCCGCCATGGTACGTAGCAAGAAGCGAGCTACTAGCCATACATCCGAACAAGACAGACACACAAGGCATGGATGGCAGCAATAAGTACGGGAAGAAGGCAAGCACAGCTGATGTGCAGCCATGCCTGGTCAATTAACAAAACAGGGGCAGAGGTTAAGATGGCGGCAAGGCCTTCTCCATCTCCCTCTCCCTCCCCCTCTCCCTCTCCCTCTCTCCCTCTCCCTCTCTCCCTCCCTCTCTCTCTCTCTCTAAAATTTGCGTCGCATCAAAGCACATATTTGCTTGACGTCTTTCTTTTTCTAAAACATTATAAAATTGTTGGACTTTGTTGGTGTTTCTGAAACGGTATAAGACCCTACTTAATTTTTTATAGAAAATGTTGAGTGTCTATTCAAAAAATTTCAATGCTTCTAAAAAGATGTTAAATGTATTTTAAAAATATTCACCGTATATAAAAATATTCATCGTATGTTAAAAACATTTCACCATCTATTTCTAAAATGTTCATACAATATTAAAAATAGTTCATAATACATGAGTCGCACAGACTGTTTACAGAAAAGGAATGACTTCACCTTGAATACGGGTCTAAGAAAGCATCTGAGATAACATCTAATTAAGGCCGCCATGGTACGTAGCAAGAAGCGAGCTATTAGCCATACATCCGAACAAGACAGACACACAAGGCATGGATGGTAGCAATGAGGACGGCAAGAAGGCAAGCACAGCTGATGTGCAGCCATGCCTGGTCAATTAACAAAACAGGGGCAGAGGTTAAGATGGCGGCAAGGCCATCTCCCTCTCCCTCTCCCTCCCACTCTCCCTCTTCCTCTCTCCCTCGCCCTCTCTCCCTCTCCCTCCCTCTATCTCTCTCTCTCTCAAATTTGCTTCGCATCAAAGCACATATTTGCTTGACGTCTTTCTTTTTATAAAACATTATAAAGTTGTTGTACTTTGTTGGTGTTTCTGAAACGATATAAGACCCTACTTAATTTTTTATAGAACATGTTGAGTGTGTATTCAAACAATTTCAATGCATCTAAAAAGATGTTAAATGTATTTTAAAAATATTCACCATATATAAAAAAATTCAACGTATGTTTAATAACACTTCACCATCTATTTTTAAAATGTTCATCATATATTAAAAACAGTTCATAATACATGAGTCGCATAGACTGTTTACAGAAAAGGAATGACTTCACAATGAATATGGGTCTAAGAAAGCATCTGAGATAACATCTAATTAAGGCCGCCATGGTACGTAGCAAGAAGCGAGCTACTAGCCATACATCCGAACAAGACAGACAAACAAGGCAAGGATGGCAGCAATGAGGACGGCAAGAAGGCAAGCACAGCTGATGTGCAGCCATGGCTGGTCAATTAACAAAATAGGGGCAGAGGTTAAGATGGCGGCAAGGCCAATCAGCCTCAAACCAACGTTGTCAAGAGCTTTCCACACAGCAACGGGTGCTTGCGGCAAGAAAAGGGTCAAGTAGCCCAGCGCCAGGTTTACCACTGCGAGGTAGCCGCCCAACAGCACGACAACCGGCAGCCGCCATGGGAATCCGGCGGCCCTGATGGGGTTGTTGAACATCCTGTAGGCTGAACCTGCTGTGATGGCAATGAAAATAGACGGTTTGGAAACAACCACTATCCACGCCATAGCACGGCTCACCCTGAACTTCTTGTTCCTCTCCCCAATCGTCATTGCTGAAGACGTCCCTGACATCGTCATTACCAATTGAATAGCACGGGTTACGGTCTTGTCCCCCTAACCTGACTCTCTGACCAGTAGATGCTGATGGTTCCATGACTTCTTCCTTGGTTGGCACAAGACAACTGTTCGATGTATGATGTAATGTATCCAGAAAAAAAACATTGTTTGAAATATTGTATATACATGGAATCTCATTGATGCAAAAACTGCAAATTTGCTCTATATTTTTCGTAAAATAATACTATAGGACAGAGTATATAATCTTAAAACTACAATACAACAATACATCAGAACTAAACTACTAAAGTATGATGTAATGTATCCTAAAACTGTGTAATCCAATAGACTGCAACCTGTTCTCAGTTCCAGCTTCCAAGTGTACCGCTGCTGAAACTAGTATCATTCTGATCAAAGTAAGCTTCATTCTGAACAGAAACCTAACCCACGTTTCTAAATCCTCATATCCGAAGAAGCCGGTACTCCATAGTCCATACCAGAACCCTAAGATAAACAGCAGCCACCCCATCCGTCATCAACGATGGTGTCACGGCTGTGCGTATAGCGCGGTAGGAGAGAAAAAGAAACTCTTTTTACCGAATCGACGCGACATGATCGGTGAGTAGCACAGGAAAGGAGAGCGGACGAGGAGATGCGAGCTTACCTCTGCTCAGCTCTGCTAGAAGAGCGTAGGGAGGAGGTGCATACCTTGATCTGTTTGGACTCCACAGCAGATCGGTGCAACGCAAACTCGCGGCGTCCACAAGAGACGGAGGGTGTCGATCAGAGGTCGGAGGCGGCGGCTCTGCGGCCAAAGACTTGGACCGGACGCCTTTCCAATAGACTTTCCCAGGACCTCCCGAATCTTCGATTGTGGCTGTCTTCTTTTCATTATTTTTTTGAGTTTTGCTATAAGCACATCTTTTTTTGAAAAGGGGCGCTTTATTATTTAAAAGGTTTAAGTATTACACACGGCCTCTTGATAACTAAGATGCATACGGCCAAACAGAGTCCTCTTGTATAAACGAAAAATAAAATGTAATACAAAGAAACATGTAGAGTTAGCCTAAAGCGGAGGTGGGCCAATCTTAAGATCATGTTGCCACCCATGTTGGGTAAAAGTATCCCTCGCCGTATCTTCCAATCATGTACACACCGCAATAAATAGGTCTCGATTCTGCACGCGTTGTAGAGAGGGCCATAAACGAAGAGTCCCGGTACATATGTAGATAACCTGCATTAGAAAAGTACTTTTATCGTTAAAAACCTTATCATTTCTATGTAGCCAAAGCGACCAAATAAAGACAAGCGCTCAAACCCTAAGAATAGTTATAAACCCGTGACCAATCCATGTAACCAGTTGCCAAATACATTAGCAACACTACAAGGAGGATACAAGCTAGAAGCTATCTGGATAACTGACCATATAGACCGAGCCAATTTGCATTGCAAGAATAAATGGTTTATTGTCTCATCATGATGACAAAAAAACACATTGCGGATTCCCTTGCCAATTCCGCTTGATAAGATTATCTTTAATAAGAATGACTCCGCGACAAAGATACAATGCAAATATTTTATTCTTAAGAGGTATCTTCATCTTCTATTACACATCTAACTCCTATAGTATAATTATTTTTCATTGTTTTTCTTAACTCTAATGTATGGATTGTATCTATATCTATCTATATGTATATCTGTACAGCAATCTAAAATCATGGATCGTATCTAAGTTCAAGTTGTTGGGGAACATAGTAATTTCAAAAATTTCCTATGCACACGCAAGATCATGGTGATGCATAGCAACGACAGGGGAGAGTGTTGTCCTCGTACCCTCGTAGACCGAAAGCGGAAGCGTTAGAACAACGCGGTTGATGTAGTCGTACGTCTTCACGATCCGACCGATCAAGTACCGAAAGCACGGCACCTCCGAGTTCAGCACACGTTCAGCTCGATGATGTCCCTCGAACTCCGATCTAGCCGAGTGTCGAGGGAGAGTTCCGTCAGCACGATAGCGTGGTGACGATCTTGACGTTCTACCGTCGCAGGGCTTCGCCTATGCACCGCTACAATATTATCGAGGAGGACTATGGTGGAGGGGGGCACCGCACACGGCTAAGAGATCAAGGGATCAATTGTTGTTGTGTCTAGAGGTGTCCCCCTGCCCCTGTATATAAAGGAGTGGAGGAGGGGGAGAGGGCCGGAACCTATGGCTCGCCCTGGAGGAGTCCTACTCCCACCGGGAGTAGGATTCCTCCCCTTCCATGTAGTAGGACTAGGAGACAAGGAAGGGGGAGAGGGAAGAGAAGGAAGGAGGGGGCGCCACCCCTCCCCCTAGTCCAATTCGGACTACTCATTGGAGGGGCGCGCGGCCTGCCTCTTTCTCTCCCCTAAAGCCCAATAAGGCCCATATACTTCTTTCCCCGTATTCCGTAACTCCCTGGTACTCCGAAAATACCCGAACCACTCGGAACCTTTCCGATGTCCGAATATAGTCGTCCAATATATCGATCTTTACGTCTCGACCATTTCGAGACTCCTCGTCATGTCCCCGATCTCAT
>NW_021250312.1:87967-89984 GCF_002162155.2 Triticum dicoccoides | reverse complement strand
CTTCGCATCAAAGCACATATTTGCTTGACGTCTTTCTTTTTCTAAAACATTATAAAGTTGTTGGACTTTGTTGGTGTTTATGAAACGGTATAAGACCCTACTTAATTTTTTACAGAAAATGTTGAGTGTGTATTCACAAAATTTCAATGCATCTAAAAAGATGCTAAATGTATTTTAAAAATATTCACCATATACAAGAATATTCATCGTATGTTAAAAACATTTCACCATCTATTTTTAAAATGTTCATACAATATTAAAAACAGTTCATAAAAGATGAGTCGCACAGACTGTTTACAGAAAAGGAATGAATTCACCTTGAATACGGGTCTTAGAAAGCATCTGAGATAACATCTAATTAATGCCGCCATGGTACATAGCAAGAAGCGAGCTACTAGCCATACATCCGAACAAGACAGACATACAAGGCATGGATGGCAGCAATGAGGACGGCAAGAAGGCAAGCACAGCTGATGTGCAGCCATGCCTGGTCAATTAACAAAACAGGGGCAGAGGTTAAGAGGGCGGCAAGGCCATCTCCCTCTCCCTCTCCCTCCCGCTCTCCCTCTCCCTCTCCCTCTCCCTCTCTCCCTCTCCCTCTCTCCCTCCTCTCTCTCTCTCTCTCTCTCTCTCTCTCTCGCAAATTTGCTTCGCATCAAAGCACATATTTGCTTGACGTCTTTGTTTTTCTAAAACATTATAAAGTTGTTGGACTTTGTTGGTGTTTCTGAAACGGTATAAGACCCTACTTAATTTCTTGTAGAAAATGTTGAGTGTGTATTAAAAAAAATTCAAAGCTTCTAAAAAGATGTTAAATGTATTTTAAAAATATTCACCGTATATAAAAATATTCATCGTATGTTAAAAACATTCCACCATCTATTTTTAAAATGTTCATACAATATTAAAAAGAGTTCATAAAACATGAGTCGCACAGACTGTTTACAGAAAAGGAATGACTTCACCTTGAATACGGGTCTAAGAAAGGATCTAAGATAACATCTAATTAAGGCCGCCATGGTACGTAGTAAGAAGCGAGCTACTAGCCATACATCCGAACAAGACAGACACACAAGGCATGGATGGCAGCAATGAGGACGGCAAGAAGGCAAGCACAGCTGATGTGCAACCATGCCTGGTCAATTAACAAAACAGGGGCAGAGGTTAAGATGGCGGCAAGGCCATCTCCCTCTCCCTCTCCCTCCCCCTCTCCCTCTCCCACTCTCCCTCTCCCTCTCTCCCTCTCCCTCCCTCTCTCTCTCAAATTTGCTTCGCATCAAAGCACATATTTGCTTGACGTCTTTCTTTTTCTAAAACATTATAAAGTTGTTGGACTTTTTTGGTGTTTCTGAAACGATATAAGACCCTACTTAATTTTTTATAGAAAATGTTGTGTGTGTATTCAAAACATTTCAATGCATCTAAAAAGATGCTAAATGTATTTTAAAAATATTCACCGTCTATAAAAATATTCAACGTATGTCTAAAAACATTTCACCATCTATTTTTAAAATGTTCATCATATATTAAAAACAGTTCATAATACATGAGTCGCACATACTGTTTACCGAAAAGGAATGACTTCACCTTGAATACGGGTCTAAGAAAGCATCTGAGATAACATCTAATTAAGGCCGCCATGGTACGTAGCAAGAAGCGAGCTACTAGCCATACATCCGAACAAGACAGACACACAAGGCATGGATGGCAGCAATGAGGACGGCAAGAAGGCAAGCGCAGCTGATGTGCAGCCATGCCTGGTCAATTAACAAAACAGGGGCAGAGGTTAAGATGGCGGCAAGGCCATCTCCCTCTCCCTCTCCCTCCCCCTCTCCCTCTCCCTCTCTCCCTCTCCCTCCCTCCCTCTCTCTCTCTCTCTCTCTCTCTCTCTCTCTCAAATTTGCTTCGCATCAAAGCACATATTTGCTTGACGTCTTTCTTTTTATAAATCATTATAAATTTGTTGGACTTTGTTGGTGTTTCTGAAACGATATAAGACCCAACTTAATTTTTTATA
>NW_021250312.1:81772-85158 GCF_002162155.2 Triticum dicoccoides | reverse complement strand
CATCAAAGCACATATTTGCTTGACGTCTTTCTTTTTCTAAAACATTATAAAGTTGTTGGACTTTGTTGGTGTTTCTGAAACGATATAAGACCCTACTTAATTTTTTATAGAAAATGTTGAGTGTGCATTCAAAAAATTTCAATGCATCTAAAAAGATGTTAAATGTATATTAAAAATATTCACCGTATATAAAAATATTCATCGTATGTTTAAAAACATTTCACCATCTATTTTTAAAATGTTCATCATATATTAAAAACAGTTCATAATACATGAGTCGCACAGACTGTTTACAGAAAAGGAATGACTTCACTTAGAATACGGGTCTAAGAAAGCATCTGAGATAACATCTAATTAAGGCTGCCATGGTACGTAGCAAGAAGCGAGCTACTAGCCATACATCCGAACAAGACAGACAAACAAGGCAAGGATGGCAGCAATGAGGACGGCAAGAAGGCAAGCACAGCTGATGTGCAGCCATGGCTGGTCAATTAACAAAATAGGGGCAGAGGTTAAGATGGCGGCAAGGCCAATCAGCCTCAAACCAACGTTGTCAAGAGCTTTCCACACAGCAACGGGTGCTTGCGGCAAGAAAAGGGTCAAGTAGCCCAGCGCCAGGTTTACCACTGCGAGGTAGCCGCCCAACAGCACGACAACCGGCAGCCGCCATGGGAATCCGGCGGCCCTGATGGGGTTGTTGAACATCCTGTAGGCCGAACCTGCTGTGATGGCAATGAAAATAGACGGTATGCAAACAACCACTATCCACGCCATAGCACGGCTCACCCTGAACTTCTTGTTCCTCTCCCCAGTCGTCATTGCTGAAGACGTCCCTGACATCGTCATTACCAATTGAATAGCACGGGTTACGGTCTTGTCCCCCTAACCTGACTCTCTGACCAGTAGATGCTGATGGTTCCATGACTTCTTCCTTGGTTGGCACAAGACAACTGTTCGATGTATGATGTAATGTATCCAGAAAAAAAACATTGTTTGAAATATTGTATATACATGGAATCTCATTGATGCAAAAACTGCAAATTTGCTCTATATTTTTCGTAAAATAATACTATAGGACAGAGTATATAATCTTAAAACTACAATACAACAATACATCAGAACTAAACTACTAAAGTATGATGTAATGTATCCTAAAACTGTGTAATCCAATAGACTGCAACCTGTTCTCAGTTCCAGCTTCCAAGTGTACCGCTGCTGAAACTAGTATCATTCTGATCAAAGTAAGCTTCATTCTGAACAGAAACCTAACCCACGTTTCTAAATCCTCATATCCGAAGAAGCCGGTACTCCATAGTCCATACCAGAACCCTAAGATAAACAGCAGCCACCCCATCCGTCATCAACGATGGTGTCACGGCTGTGCGTATAGCGCGGTAGGAGAGAAAAAGAAACTCTTTTTACCGAATCGACGCGACATGATCGGTGAGTAGCACAGGAAAGGAGAGCGGACGAGGAGATGCGAGCTTACCTCTGCTCAGCTCTGCTAGAAGAGCGTAGGGAGGAGGTGCATACCTTGATCTGTTTGGACTCCACAGCAGATCGGTGCAACGCAAACTCGCGGCGTCCACAAGAGACGGAGGGTGTCGATCAGAGGTCGGAGGCGGCGGCTCTGCGGCCAAAGACTTGGACCGGACGCCTTTCCAATAGACTTTCCCAGGACCTCCCGAATCTTCGATTGTGGCTGTCTTCTTTTCATTATTTTTTTGAGTTTTGCTATAAGCACATCTTTTTTTGAAAAGGGGCGCTTTATTATTTAAAAGGTTTAAGTATTACACACGGCCTCTTGATAACTAAGATGCATACGGCCAAACAGAGTCCTCTTGTATAAACGAAAAATAAAATGTAATACAAAGAAACATGTAGAGTTAGCCTAAAGCGGAGGTGGGCCAATCTTAAGATCATGTTGCCACCCATGTTGGGTAAAAGTATCCCTCGCCGTATCTTCCAATCATGTACACACCGCAATAAATAGGTCTCGATTCTGCACGCGTTGTAGAGAGGGCCATAAACGAAGAGTCCCGGTACATCTGTAGATAACCTGCATTAGAAAAGTACTTTTATCGTTAAAAACCTTATCATTTCTATGTAGCCAAAGCGACCAAATAAAGACAAGCGCTCAAACCCTAAGAATAGTTATAAACCCGTGACCAATCCATGTAACAAGTTGCCAAATACATTAGCAACACTACAAGGAGGATACAAGCTAGAAGCTATCTGGATAACTGACCATATAGACCGAGCCAATTCGCATTGCAAGAATAAATGGTTTATTGTCTCATCATGATGACAAAAAAACACATTGCGGATTCCCTTGCCAATTCCGCTTGATAAGATTATCTTTAATAAGAATGACTCCGCGACAAAGATACAATGCAAATATTTTATTCTTAAGAGGTATCTTCATCTTCTATTACACATCTAACTCCTATAGTATAATTATTTTTCATTGTTTTTCTTAACTCTAATGTATGGATTGTATCTATATCTATCTATATGTATATCTGTACAGCAATCTAAAATCATGGATCGTATCTAAGTTCAAGTTGTTGGGGAACATAGTAATTTCAAAAATTTCCTATGCACAAGCAAGATCATGGTGATGCATAGCAATGACAGGGGAGAGTGTTGTCCTCGTACCCTCGTAGACCGAAAGCGGAAGCGTTAGAACAACGCGGTTGATGTAGTCGTTCGTCTTCACGATCCGACCGATCAAGTACCGAACGCACGGCACCTCCGAGTTCAGCACACGTTCAGCTCGATGATGTCCCTCGAACTCCGATCTAGCCGAGTGTCGAGGGAGAGTTCCGTCAGCACGATAGCGTGGTGACGATCTTGACGTTCTACCGTCGCAGGGCTTCGCCTATGCACCGCTACAATATTATCGAGGAGGACTATGGTGGAGGGGGGCACCGCACACGGCTAAGAGATCAAGGGATCAATTGTTGTTGTGTCTAGAGGTGTCCCCCTGCCCCCGTATATAAAGGAGTGGAGGAGGGGGAGAGGGCCGGACCCTATGGCTCGCCCTGGAGGAGTCCTACTCCCACCGGGAGTAGGATTCCTCCCCTTCCATGTAGTAGGAGTAGGAGACAAGGAAGGGGGAGAGGGAAGAGAAGGAAGGAGGGGGCGCCACCCCTCCCCCTAGTCCAATTCGGACTACTCATTGGAGGGGCGCGCGGCCTGCCTCTTTCTCTCCCCTAAAGCCCAATAAGGCCCATATACTTCTTTCCCCGTATTCCGTAACTCCCTGGTACTCCGAAAATACCCGAACCACTCGGAACCTTTCCGATGTCCGAATATAGTCGTCCAATATATCGATCTTTACGTCTCGACCATTTCGAGACTCCTCGTCATGTCCCCGATCTCAT
>NW_021250312.1:60295-81393 GCF_002162155.2 Triticum dicoccoides | reverse complement strand
GAAGATTTTTATCGGTCAAACCGCATAACAACATACGTTGTTCCCTTTGTCATCGGTATGTTACTTGCCCGAGATTCGATCGTCGGTATCCCAATACCTAGTTCAATCTCGTTACCGGCAAGTCTCTTTACTCGTTATGTAATGCATCATTCCGTAACTAACTCATTAGCTACATTGCTTGCAAGGCTTATAGTGATGTGCATTACCGAGAGGGCCCAGAGATACCTCTCCGACAATCGGAGTGACAAATCCTAATCTCGAAATATGCCAACTCAACAAGTACCTTCGGAGACACCTGTAGAGCTCCTTTATAATCACCCAGTTACGTTGTGACGTTTGGTAGCACACAAAGTGTTCCTCCGGTAAACGGGAGTTGCATAATCTCATAGTCATAGGAACATGTATAACTCATGAAGAAAGAAATAGCAACATACTAAATGATCAAGTGCTATGCTAACGGAATGGGTCAAGTCAATCACATCATTCTCCTAATGATGTGACCCCGTTAACCAAATGACAACTCATGTCCATGGCTAGGAAACTTAACCATCTTTGATTCATGAGCTAGTCAAGTAGAGGCATACTAGTGACACTATGTTTGTCTATGTATTCACACATGTATCAAGTTTCCGGTTAATACAATTCTAGCTAGAAGTCATCCCATCTCTATTCCCGTGTGGCGACGCTGGGGCGCACCGAAGTGCTCACACCCACCCATCGTCTGCCTCGAGCCCCCTCTCACGCCTCCTCCCTCCATGCCGCTGCCTGGGATGCCGCCTGTCTGAAGGGCGGCGGCAACGCCCGCGCCGGCTTCTCCACTGACGCTGCTGCGGGGCAGCGGCGGCCGGTGAGTGCTTCGAGGGAACATCATGTGGCGGCGGTGACGGGCGGACTCGATCAGGATCCTTGGGGCCACGCGAACCATCTCTCGTGTAGCTGCTGATGGAGTCATGTACCTAGGGTAGGGTCATAGACCTGATCTAAATACCCTACCCAAGGACACCCTTAGAAGAGATCACCTTCCAGTCGACCTACGAGGACTTCACTCGACGGACTTGAAGGACTCGACCATGAAGGCTCACTCGACCACCAGAAGGTCAAGAAGCACTCTGCACTGCAACGGTCTGTAATTAAGTAGACTTTATGGTAGTTAAGAAACTTTATGTGGGGCGTTACCAGTAACGCCCCAGACTTAATGTACTTTAAACCCTTCATTACGTGGGCTGGCAGGGGTCCTGGCGCACTCTATATAAGCCACCCCCCGCCACAGGCAGAAGGGTTCGCACCCCTGTAATCCATATACAAATAATCCACTCGACCGCCTCCGGGCTCCGAGACGTAGGGCTTTTACTTCCTCTGAGAAGGGCCTGAACTCGTACATCTCCTGTGTTTACAACCTCTCCATAGCTAGGACCTTGCCTCTCCATACCTACCCCCCACTCTACTGTCAGACTTAGAACCACGACAGTTGGCGCCCACCGTGGGGCAGGTGTTTTAGCGATTTTTTGGAGAAGTTGCGATTCTTCCGAGTACTTTCATCATGGTTGCTGCTGGAGTTTTGGTCGAGGGCCGCGAGATCCGTCTCGGCGCTCTCACCTTCATCGCCGATGACTCCGCTTGGCTCTAGGAGGCTCCACTCGACGTTGATGCGCTCCCCGTCCGCGGTGCGACGCATTTTCGCGCATGTGTCCGTGGCATTCTGCTGCGACAACCGTCGACCCCGTATCGGTCGACTCCTCTATCGGTCGCCCTCCCGGTCTCCCACCAGCGCAAGCGCTCTGGTCGGTCGAGGCTCCAGCGGTGGGTGAAGCACGCGGTGGCTCGCCAGACGGCCACCGCCCAAGTTGCGGCAATCGAGCCCGACGAATCCCTCTACGGCCTGTTCGATCTGTCGACTGGCTCCGTAGAGACTGCATCCGAATGCGATAGCAGTGATCCGGCGGCGGAAATCTTGATGGTCAACGGACCTCGCAGTCCTCCTAGCTTCGCCCATGAGGGCGGGGCAGGCGGTGGAGACGACCCCGCACGAGACCACGAAGAGTACCAACCCGAGCCACTCGACTCTCTGCAGAGGGAAGAGCTTCACCGCAGGAACATGGATGCCCTACATACTCCCATCGCGGGAGAAACCCCCGAGGCTCGCGCCTTGGAGGAGGCACGTTTAGCCAACCTGGCTGAACGCGCTCGTCTGGAGAACCTTCAGCGAGCACTTGACGAGCGCGCGCGGCAACGAGTTCCCGATGCCAATCGACGCCAACTCTTTCCGCCGACTCAGGTATATCGAACCCCAATTCAAAATTTAGCAGCTGCAACCCGTATAGCAGAGTCCATCCAGCCCTCTCAGTCGGAAGCTGGCAGAGGCTTGATGCAGATCAGGGATTTGCTCTGGGCAGCAGGAGACCAGAATTCAGCCGTGTCGCAGTCGCGCAACAGAATTCACAGTCGATCCGTCGCTGCGAATACGGTTCAGTCAGCTCACAGTCCCAGATCGCCTCCGCGGCGTGAAGGACGCGAGAATCGGCGAGACCAGTACAGTGACCGACACGATCGTGATGATAGGCATCGAGTGCCCACTTCCCCCCTGAGGGGTGGGTCTTACGCTCCTCGGCAGCAAGATGACAGGCGTCAACTCAGTGTGGGGCGAAGAGCTCCAGTCGACCCCCGGGAACCAGGCTTCGATGCACGATCCATTATCGTGCAAGGCTTGGTCGACCGAAACAGAGTCCATCGGGGCGGGCCCGACAGAGATGCGCCCACAAGCAGTCGAGTGCATGTTTCTGGTCCAGAATGTTTCAGCAGGGCTATCAGAGCCGCGGTAATTCCCCCCAATTTCAGGTTGGCAACAGGAGTAAGCAAGTTCACTGGTGAGTCTAAGCCTGAAACTTGGCTTGAGGACTACCGAGTGGCGGTTCAGATTGGTGGTGGGAATGACGAGGTGGCCATGAAGCATTTGCCCCTCATGTTGGAAGGTTCTGCCAGAGCATGGTTGAATCAGTTACCTCCTAGCAGCATTTACACTTGGGAAGATCTGTCCCGAGTGTTCGTCAGAACATTTGAAGGAACTTGCAAGCGACCAGCTGGATTGACAAAGCTGCAAGTCTGTGTGCAGAAGACGAATGAGACTCTCAGAGAGTATATTCAGAGATGGATCACTTTGCATCATACCGTGGAGAACGTGTCTGATCATCAGGTAGTCTGCGCCTTCAAGGATGGTGTCAAGAACAGAGAATTGAGTTTGAAGTTTGGTCGAACCGGATACATGACCCTGAGTCGGATGATGGAGATTGCAACCAAGTATGCCAACGGTGAAGAAGAAGACCGACTCCGAAGCGGCAAGTACAAGCCGAGTCAGTCGGAGAAGGGAAACACCAGTCAGAAACAGAAGCGGAAGGCTGAACCAGCAGCTCCTGGAGAGGCTCTAGCCGTGACTCAAAGAAAGTTCAAAGGGAAACCAAAAGGATCCTGGAACCCTAAGAAGGTGAAGGATAAAGAGGGAAACAACGTGATGGATATGCCGTGCCACATCCACACGAAGAAAGATGAAGAGGGTAATATCATTTACCCGAAGCATACCACTCGTCAGTGTCGACTGCTGATCCAACAATTCCAAGGGAAACAGTCCAAGGACAAGGAAAAGGAGTCAGACAAGGCCGAAGACAAGGAGGACAGTGAGGGGGTATATCCACACATCAACTCCACTTTGATGATCTTCGCAGATGTGGAAAGCAAGAGCCGACTGAAGGTCATTAACCGTGAGGTGAACATGGTTGCCCCAGCGAAACCAAGTTATCTGAGGTGGTCCCAAACGCCCATCACATTCGACCAATCTGATCACCCGACTCATATTGCCACCCCTGGGAGGCAAGCTTTGGTGGTCGACCCAGTTGTCGAAGGCACTCGGTTGACGAAGGGGCTAATGGACGGTGGTAGCGGACTGAACTTGTTGTACGCAGACACACTAAAGGGAATGGGCATTCCGATGTCCTGACTGAGCACCAGTAACATGAGCTTTCACGGAGTTATACCAGGAAAGAAAGCCGAGTCACTCGGCCAAATAGCTCTGGACGTGGTGTTTGGCGATTCAAAACATTTTCACAAGGAAAAGCTGACGTTTGAGGTCGTGGATTTTCAGAGTGCATACCACGCTATTTTGGGGAGACCAGCTTACGCACGGTTCATGGCTCGACCATGCTACGTCTACCTCAAATTGAAGATGCCCAGCCCCAAAGGAGTGATCACTGTCACCGGTGATCGGAAAAAGGCAGAAGACTATTTCCAGAAAGGCTCAAAGATTGCCGATTCCCAGGTGACAGCGGTCGAGTTTGAAGAATACAAGCAAAACGCAGATCCGAGTGATTTGCTGCGATCCAAGAAACCCGCCACAGAATCTGCATTTCAGTCGTCCGGTGAGACGAAGCCTGTCCACATTCACCCGACCGACCCCAATGCAGCCCCGACTCACATCTCCACTACACTCGACCCGAAATAGGAAGAAGCGCTCATCCAGTTCCTCCGTGAGAACTGGGACATTTTTGCATGGAAGCCAGCTGACATGCCGGGTGTTCCCAGGGGACTGGCTGAGCATTGACTTAGAGTCGACTCATCAGCTAAACCAGTTAAAGAGCATCTTCGACAGTCCGCCATCCAGAAGAGAAAGGCTATTGGTGAGGAAGTGGCTCGACTGTTGGCGGCAGGATTTATCCGAGAGATATACCACTCCGAGTGGCTTGCTAATGTCGTCATGGTTCCTAAGAAGGACAAGTCACTCCGAATGTGCATTGATTTCAAGCACATCAATCGGGCCTGCCCGAAAGATCATTTTCCTCTCCCTCGCATCGATCAAATTGTTGACTCGACCGCGGGATGCGAGAGATTGTCTTTTCTAGACGCCTATTCCGGGTACCATCAGATCCGTCTGTACGGACCTGATGAGATAAAAATAGCTTTCATCACTCCATTCGGGTGCTTCTGCTATATCACCATGCCATTCGCCCTCAAGAATGCCGGAGCCACATTTATGCGAATGATTCAGAAGTGTTTACTCACTCAAATCAGTAGGAATGTGGAAGCGTATATGGATGATATCGTGGTCAAGTCACGAAAAGGTTCCGACCTGCTCACTGACCTCGCCGAAACATTTGCCAACCTCAGAAGGTATGATATCAAGCTCAATCCATCAAAGTGCACATTCGGAGTTCCTGGTGGTACGTTACTCGGTTTTCTCGTTTCCGAACGAGGAATCGACGCTAATCCAGAAAAGATCGGCACTATACTCCGAATGAAACGCCCTGTGCGAGTGCATGTTGTCCAGAAGCTTACTGGATGCTTGGCCGCATTAAGTCGATTCATCTCACGACTCGGTGAAAAGGCACTGCCTCTTTACCGACTGATGAAGAAGGCCGACAAGTTCGAGTGGACTCCAGAAGCTGATGCAGCGTTTGCAGCGTTTGCTGATGCTCTGCTCTCCACCCAGCCGGTGCTTGCTGCTCCAATCAGCAAAGAGCCTCTGTTGCTTTATATCGCAGCCACAGGACAAGTCGTCAGTACAGTACTTATGGTCGAGCGGGAAGAAGAAGGGAAAGCCTTCAAAGTTCTGCGCCCGGTGTATTATTTGTCTGAAGTTTTGACCCCGTCCAAGTAGAGATACCCTCATTATCAGAAGCTTGTGTATGGAATATACATGACCACGAAGAAGGTTGCTCATTATTTCTCTGATCATTCCATCACAGTCGTCAGCGACGCTCCACTTTCAGAGATTTTGCACAACAGAGATGCAACTGGTCGAGTGGCAAAATGGGCGATTGAACTTCTTCCCCTTGATATCAAGTTTGAGGCAAAGAAAGCCATTAAGTCCCAGGCAATAGCAGATTTCCTCGCCGAGTGGATTGTACAGCAGCAGCCGACTGAGGTTCACTCGGAGCATTGGACCATGTTCTTTGATGGCTCTAAGATGTTGAATGGTTCTGGTGCTGGGGTTGTCCTGGTTTCCCCCAGAGGAGATAAGCTCAGATATGTGCTCCAGATTCACTTTGATTCCTCCAACAATGAGGCAGAGTACGAGGCCCTCTTATATGGATTGCGCATGGCCATTTCACTCGGTGTCCGTCGCCTGATGGTCTATGGCGATTCAGATTTAGTGGTCAACCAAGTGATGAAAGAGTGGGACGTGAGAAGGCCAGCCATGACTGGATACTGCAATACAGTGAGGAAGCTGGAAAAAGAAGTTTGAGGGGTTAGAGCTCCATCATATACCCCGACTGAAAAATCAAGCAGCTGATGATCTAGCAAAGATAGGTTCTAAGAGAGAAGCCATTCCGAGTGGTGTGTTCTTGGAGCATATACATACTCCGTCAGTTAAAGAGGACCCTTTCACTGAAGAAGCCCCGCAACCCAAGAGTGCCACGGATCCGACTGAAGTACAAGTCCCAGCTGTGGTCGACTTGGTTATGGAGGTCTTGGTGATCTGTAAGTGCATCTAGTGCCCCTTAGTGATTTTGGTGTATTGAAGACTTATAGGTTAAGTGACTGATGCGTTTGTGAGTGTACACAGGTCTATAAGTATATGAGGAGTTTGATATTTACAGAGAAGGTCGACCCCGAAAAATGAAGTTCTTCGACTGAAGACTTGGATATTCTGAAGACTTTCTGAAGACTTTGAAAGTGAAGAAAGTGGTGTGACCTTGAAGACTTGGTATTCATTCGAGGAATATGGAGCGTGAAGACTTTGTTTTCGTAGTTCCATTTTCTCTTTCTTAGTCATAGGAAACACCGTACTGTTAAAGGGGGTCGAGGAAATACTAAGAAAAAATTTCCATGTGATGCTCAACTCAAAATCCTACACCTACCAATCCCTTCGAGTGAAGCCATTGGAAATCTCATACAGTTCAGTCAATTTCTTCAGTGACAGAGACGCAGTTCTTCTGGTCACTGAGGACTTTGCTCTGACTGAGAAGTTAGGAATTCGCCAGTGCGAATTGCCTACACAGTGAGGAACATGATAGCCCTGAGGAATTTGAGAGTCAAATTTCCGACCGTTGCTGTGCTGCACGCCGGCTGTCCAAAATATCTTATCCACCTAACGGTCATATCATTGAAGGGCATTTATGTCTTATCATGTCGGGCTGCTCCCTAGGCTATAAATAGCCGCACCCTACAACCACTAGTTGGTTGGCTGCTCCGAGGGAACTTGACACTTGTCATCTGAGAGCAACCCATCCTCCGAGGACTTTGAGCGAAAATCATCAAGTGAGGAAAATCCCAAAACCAAACCCCCACAAACCCAAAGTGATTGAGCATCACTGAAGAAATTGATCCTGCGTGGATCCGACGCTTGTTACCTTTGAAGACTGTGCTTCTTCCATACGGTTAGGCGTCAAGGTCTAGAGCATCCAAGAGGAATTGTGGATCGCCGAGTGACCAAGTCTGTGAAGGTTTGGAAGTCACCTGAAGACTTACCAAAAGTGATTGGACGAGGCCTGCGTGGTCTTAGTTCAAGGAGAATACGGTGAGGACTGGGTGTCCTGAGTTGCGGCTCAGAGACTGGGTGTCCGGGACTGCGTGTCCTCGAGTTTAAATACTCAGCCGCTCCAACCAGACGTACAACTGAGACATCAGTTAGAACTGGTTTACCAAATCATTGTCTTCACCAACTAACTGGTTCTATTTCCTCAACTCTTTCATTTCCTCATTACTGTGTTGTATGTTGTTCATATCTCTGCTTGAAGACTTTGACTGAAGACTTTCACAAATTCCTCAGTTCAATTTCTTCAGTCTGTCCGTCTTCATCTTGTTATCCTGTGTTTACGCTTTCTGTACTCTGTGCTAGTCTTCATTTCATCATGATGACTATGTTTGTATCCTGTTATGTTTACTTCTGAGTACTCATTCCGCTGCAAGTAGTTCTTCGCTAAGGAATTTCCTCACCAGCAAATTCCTCAGTGAAGAATTCATAAAAATCGCCTATTCACCCCCCCTCTAGTCGATATAACGCACTTTCAATTGGTATCAGAGCAAGGTACTCCCTTGTTCTATGTGATTTTGGTTTAACCGCCTGGAGTTTTAGTTATGTCGACCGCAGGTATGAAGAAAGTGACATGCCCTATCTTTGACGGTCATGACTATCCCAAGTGGAAGGCCATGATGAGGAAGCGCCTCATGGCAAAGAACAGCGAGCTGTGGACCGTCACTGAGATTGGTCTTACTGATCTATGCAAGATGGCGAATGCTGATGATATTCGCAAGTACACTCGACTTGACATCATAGCGAAGGATATCATCTGCTCCTGCCTATCCAGAGATCAATTCGGGCGAATTTTGCATCTTGGCAATTCGAAGCTCATCTGGGACCGAATCTCTGATGTCTATGAAGGTCATCGAACTCGTCATGATCCCTGGTTTGAGGACTTTAAGGAATCTCTCAAAAGGATGATTTTTGAGCCAGAATCATCATCTTCTGCATCTTGTCTCATGGCAAACGGTGCTGAGGTAACCGAATGCTCCTCATCCGAGTCTTGTGATGATGAATCTGATAATGATGAATCTGATGATGATATTGAATCTTGCTATACCAAACTTGTTTGCATTGCCACTAAACAACAAACGGCTTTAGAACAAACTCAAGATATGCTATACAAAAGTGATAAAATGTTGCGCAGGGAAATGGATCAGTCAAAAGCATTGGGTGAATGTCTTCAGAGAATTCACTCCAAGCTTGACGCCCTTCAAGATCAACATAATACCCTCTTGACTGATCATGAGAAGCTTTCTCTTGAATCTCTTCAAAGAAAGGAAGATCTTGAAAAGCTAAGAGTGTGTTATGAAGATCTTCAGAAGGAGCGCGATTCATTACTAGCTCAACAAATCAGCGCTTCACAGGAAGAATTTGTTCCCCCTTGCTTAAAGTGCATTGAACGTGAATCTGCTAATTCTTCACCTGAATGTTCAAATGCTTCAAATGTTACAAATTCTTCATCTGCCTCTGCTATCACTAATTCCTCACCTGAGGACATTGCTAGTATCACTGACAATGCAGGGCTGAAGGAATTGTACATGACAGGCATGTACAAAAGCCTCAAAGGGCATCAGACACTTTGTGATGTGCTCAAAAAGCAGATCCTCAACAGAAACCCTAGGAAAGAGGGTATTGCCTTTGAGAGGAAACTCAATGCTGATGGAACATATTGGAAGCCTGAGCAGTACCCCAAAACCTCATGGGTTGCTGCAAAGGGACCTCCAGTTGATTCATCTAACTTATCTGGCTTTACACGTGAATCTCCTCATTCTTCTGATGAGTCATTTGACTCCAACTATAAACTGTTCAAAAATCAGAATGGTGAAGTATTTGCTAGATATGTTGGCACTAACTACAGGAACGGTTCCCCTATGAAGAAAATCTGGGTTCCCAAAAGTTGTGTTGAAAGTCTTCAGGTGAATGTCCTCATGACACCACCTGTGAAGAACAGGAACCCCAGATCAAATTCTTCATATGGACCAAATTCTTCACATGGATCAAATTCCTCAACTGGATCAAAGTCCTCATATGATTATCATCGTGCTAACAACTCTGTCTCGCAGGGTAGAGCTAAGGGTTATGAATATGTGCATTATTCTTCAAACCATTATATTCATAAGTCCTCAAGGAATTACTCTGCTTATTCATATACTTACCCTAACCCCTCCTATGTGAAGCGAAATGGTTTGGCATCTTTGCCACCTTTCTCATATGGTGCTCGCAGAATGATGAACTCTTTGCCACCCCTCCAGATGTGGGTGGTGAAGAAAAAGAACTAATCTCTTCTGCAGGGTCAGGTCTCCAGACGTGCTCTAACGTCTGAAGAATTTGCTGGGGACCTGACAAAAATGCCTGAAGGGACGCAGGCGAATCATGATGAAATGAACTTTCATTTCACACGTCCTCATACTGCTATATCTGTTTACTGCTTGATGAAATTCATCTGATGAACTTGATATCATATTCTTCACTGATGAAGCATATGAGATTGTAAGCTACACTAATTCATCTGCAGGATGATCAACCCAAAACCACTGAATGGGTCCTCGATAGTGGATGTACAAATCACATGACTGGTGACAAGAATCTATTGATTTATGCTCCCTTATCACCGTCACCT
The DNA here is from genome assembly GCF_002162155.2 of Triticum dicoccoides. Classification (NCBI taxonomy): domain Eukaryota; kingdom Viridiplantae; phylum Streptophyta; class Magnoliopsida; order Poales; family Poaceae; genus Triticum; species Triticum dicoccoides. The sequence goes on along the minus strand of NW_021250312.1, from coordinate 71,263 downwards.
CTGAAGCATATCATCTTTGCTGACAAAGGCAAAAGTCAGGTATTGGGTCTTGGTAAGGTTGCTATCTCTAAGGATAAGCACATGGACAAAGTCATGCTTGTTGAGTCCTTAGGATACAATCTCATGTCAGTCTCAATGCTTTGTGATCTTGATATGGTTGTTGTCTTTGGCAAATATCGCTGTGTTGTGATTATGGAAGCTGACAATTCCAAAGTCTTCGAAGGCTTTAGGAGAGGAGATCTGTATATTGTTGATTTCTCTACAGGACCACAACCAGCCGTGTGTCTACTTGCAAAAGCTTCAGAAGGCTGGCTATGGCATCGACGACTTGGTCATGCAGGCATGAGGAATCTGAACACGCTTGCGAAGAAGAAGCATGTCATTGGCATTGAGAATGTCAAATTACTCAAGGATCACTTATGTGGAGCATGTGAAGCCGGAAAAATGACCAAGGCCAAGCATCCAGCGAAGACTATCATGACCACTACCCGTCCATTCGAATTGCTTCACATGGACCTCTTCGGACCTAATCATTATTCAGTAGTCACTAATGATGCATCTCTATATGGTTTTGTCATTGTTGATGATTATTCTCGATATACATGGGTACACATTGTTACTTACAAACATGAAGTGCAAGAAGTCTTCAAACGTTTTTCCTCGAGGGCTTCAACCAACTTTGGTGTGAAGATCAAGCATATCAGAAGTGACAATGGAACTGAGTTCAAGAATTCCGGTCTTGATGCATATCTTGATGAACTTGGTATTACTCATGAGTTATCTGCTCCCTATACTCCTCAGCAGAATGGCGTCGTGGAGCGCAAAAACAGAACTCTTGTTGAGATGGCTCGCACTATGCTTGATGAATACAAAATGCCTCAGCGTTTTTGGATTGATGCAATTGATACTGCTTGCCACATCATCAACAGAGTATATCTTCACAAATTCTTCAAGAAGACTGCCTATGAACTCCTCACTGACAAGAAACCCAATGTGAGTTATTTCAAAGTCTTCGATGCTAAATGTTGGATTAGAGATCCTCACCACAACTCTAAATTTGCACCGAAAGCACATGAAGGTTTTATGCTTGGTTACGGAAAGGACTCGCACACCTACAGAGTCTTCAACATTGTTCTTCACAAGATTGTTGACACTGTAGATGTGCGGTTCGATGAAAGTAATGGCTCGCAAAGAGAGCACCTACCTTCTGTGTTAGATGAACCAGCCCCTGAGGATGCTATCAAGCTCAAGGCAACTAAGGATGTCATTCCGACTGAAGAATCTACTGAAGAATTCATTCCTGTTCATGAAGAACGTCGAGCTGATGCACCTGAAGAACAAGATGAGGAAAATGGTGCTGAAGAAAATGCTGATCAAAATCCTCAGCGACAACCAACTCATCCACGCGTTGCAAAAGAAGTGCAAGTGGAGAAGATCATCGATGACATTAGCGCACCAGGTCCTCTCACACGCTCAAAAGCATCACATTTATCTAACTTTTGTGGGCACTATGCTTTTGTCTCTATCACAGAGCCCACTAAGGTAGATGAAGCATTTTTGGAGCCGGAGTGGATTCAGGCTATGCAAGAAGAATTACATCAGTTCGAGCTGAACAATGTCTGGGAATTGGTCAATCGCCCAGATCCTCGCAAGCATAATATCATTGGCACAAAGTGGATCTACCGCAACAAGCAAGATGAAAATGGCCTTGTGGTGAGGAATAAGGCACGATTAGTAGCTCAAGGCTACACACAGGTTGAAGGAATTGATTTCGATGAAACTTTTGCACCTGTTGCTAGACTTGAGGCTATTCGCATATTACTTGCTTACGCTAACCATCATGATATCATCTTATATCAAATGGATGTGAAAAGTGCTTTCCTCAATGGTAAGCTTGAGGAAGAAGTATATGTTGCTCAACCCCCAGGTTTTGAAGATCCAAAGAATCCTAACAAAGTCTTCAGACTCAATAAGGCCCTCTATGGCCTCAAGCAAGCCCCTCGGGCGTGGTATGATACATTGAAGGAATTCTTCGTGAAGAATGGCTTCACACCCGGTTCACTCGACCCTACTCTTTTTACTAAATCATATGATGGTGAACTGTTTGTGTGCCAAATATATGTTGATGATATTATCTTTGGCTGTACTAACCAACGTTATAGTGATGAATTTGCCTATATGATGAGTGAAGACTATCAAATGTCTATGATGGGAGAGTTGAAATTCTTCTTAGGTCTTCAAATTCGTCAGCAGCGCAATGGCATATTCACATCTCAGGAGAAATACCTCAAAGATGTACTGAGGAAATTCAGCATGCAAGATTGCAAAGGCATTAAAATTCCTATGCCCACAAATGGCCATCTATGCACTGATGAAAATGGTATTGACTTCGATCACAAGGTATACCGCTCCATGATTGGTTCCTTATTGTACTTATGTGCATCTAGGCCAGATATAATGCTTAGTGTTTGCATGTGTGCCCGATTTCAAGCTGCACCGAAGGAATCACACCATAAGGCTGTAAAGCATATTCTTCGATATCTAGCTCACACACCAACACTAGGATTATGGTACCCCAAGGGCTCTGTTTTTGATCTCATTGGATATTCTGACTCTGACTATGCTGGTGATCGTGTGGACCGCAAGTCAACATCTGGCACTTGTCATTTCCTCGGACGATCTTTGGTCTGTTGGTCCTCGAAGAAACAGAACTGCGTATCACTGTCTACTGCTGAAGCTGAATACATTGCTGCTGGCTCATGCTGTGCTCAACTGCTTTGGATGAAGCAAACCCTCAAGGACTATGGCGTCAACGTGAAGAATGTGCCTCTCCTCTGCGACAATGAGAGTGCCATCAAGATTGCTCACAACCCAGTTCAGCACTCGAAGACTAAGCACATCCAGATTCGTCATCATTTTCTTCGTGATCATGTGTTGAAGGGCGACATCTCCATCGAGCATGTGAAGACTGAAGAACAGCTAGCTGATATCTTCACTAAGCCCTTGGACGAGAAGAGATTTAGCAAGTTGCGGTGTGAGCTAAATATCTTAGAATCTTCGAATGTTCTTTGAAAAGGACACACGTCCTAACCCTTATGCAGAATTGATGACTTAGATGTGCAACACATGAAGAAACGTTTTTCTTCAATCAATGAAGAATAACACTCTAAGTGTGAAGAAATTAATGAAGAATTTGATTCTCAGAACCCTACGACAATTGTACGCGGTGTCTGAAATCATCATTCTTATACGGTGGGTCACGCCACCACAAAAGTTGAAAATCTTCAATTTGAGTTTTTCCTCATTTTTGAAATTCTTCTATCTTTCAAATTCTTCAACTTTGCAAAATCTTCACTGTTTCCGTCGTTTTTCTTCATTGGCTATATATATATGTGAGTTTATGTCCTCTACAGCATTCACTTATTGCTATTTCTTCAAGTTGTGATTTCTGCTAAGTGAATGTGATCGGACCCTTCCCCCTCTATGCTACACTCAACCCAATCTATTCACAAATTCTTCATGTGCATTCTGATTGAAACTCGTTCAAAGTCATCACTGTGTCCTTGTCAGCTGAAGAAATTGCGAATGAAACTTTAAAACAAATCTTATCCAGATTTTCGGTTTTACCACTCAAACCGTTCCGCATCCCACAATGCATTATTATAATCACCCACGATCTTACATGATCTCATCTGCACAGTACGTGGGTGACACATGTCGCGTGAAGAAGAAAGGGCAGGGGCATGTTCGTCCCAAAATCTTCGGGCGAACAGTTTTTACCGTGGCTATAAATACCCCTCTCCCCTTCCTTACTTCATTTACTCCGCTCGGTCGCTGTCTCTCGCTCGAGCTCTCCTCAAACCCTAGCGCCGCCGCTACTCCATCGCCGCCGGTGAGGAAGAGCTTCACTGCCTCGACCTCGTCGCCGTCGTACTCGTGCCGGCTGCGGAAATCTTCACTCCGCCGCCGCCGTAGCTGTCTCCCTCTGCCAAGTTAGGGCGTGGGAGATCTAACTTGACGAACTTCACCACTGTTCATCTCTGTTCGTCGTGTTCTTCAGTTCGGGTAATTAAAAGTCACTTTTATTACTCGCTTTGATTCTCAAACTTTTCTGAAAATCTTCAAAGGTGTTTTATTCTTCAAATCTTCACATATGAACACCTCACACACTGTATGCTCTTGATCCATCTCTCTAAGCACTCATCTCTTCAAGATTCCTCAATTGTGCGGATTTTCGATCTGTACAACTCTGGAACCTAAGACAAGAACGCTTAGTTAAATTCCTCAAGGCTCAACTGGTCAAATTCCTCAAAACTTGTCTTTTTCGAAAAATCTTCTGAGAACGCATATGACCTCTCCAAATTCCTTGCACCTACACTCTGTTCACAGGTACTCATGTCCGCTGCTGAATCACTAGGTTCTCATCAACTTAACTCATTTGCAGCGTTCCTCGAAGAAAAACTGCATACTTCTTCAGAGTGTTCAATTGTTCAAATTCCTCATCTGAAGAAAATGACAACTGTTGCAGCTCCATCGCAACAAGAAAATCCTCAGGCTGCAGACTCTTCAGCCTGCTGAAGAACATGCCAGCACTGCTGATGACTTTCAGCCTACTAATGAGAATACAAGTTCCAGGGCTGAAGATTCCATTCCAGCCGCTGAAGAAATTCCCAGGGCATCCACTAGTGGAGCGCCTGAAGAAACTGAAGGGATCAGGGCAACTGCACCAGTTGCACCTGAAGAAAATGAACCACCGTCCTCAGCTCCTCCCGCACCAACACCAACTCCAATTCTTCCTTCTGCTTATGAAGTGAAGAAGACCAAGGCTGCAGAGCGAGCTGCTGTGAAGAAAAGGAAGGCATCAGCTGCGTCAAATTCTTCGGCCGCAAAGAAAATGAAGCCACTGACCAGCTTGCTTGAAAATCCTATTGATGCGATTCCGATTTCCTCCATGTCATCAAAGGAAATTGTTCCTTATGGAGAAGACTACAAGATCCCAAGCGGATCTGATGAAGAAAATCATTCTGTTGCTACCTCAGAGCAGTTTGATGAAGAAATTGAAGTGGAAACATTCCCTTCAACGCCAGTCGTTTCCTCACCTATACCTCAGTTCACAGCTGAAGAGGCTGGTGTTGAGGAAATTGAAAAAGAAGATGAAGATGTGGATATTGGATGCACTACACCTGTGATGAACGATGACTTTTGGGAAAGTCAGCATCCCAATACTCCTCTCTTCACTCCTATTCAACAAAATTCCTCAGTCCCCGGCTACTACTGTTCAAACGGGCTCTGAAGAAACTCATCCCACATCGTCTGTTCATGAAGAGATTCCAGCTGCTAGTGCTGAAAGACCTGCTGCTACTGATTCCCAAACTGCACAAGAAGAGGAACCAGAAATTCCTCAGCCTGAAGCACCTGAGATCGTCATTCCTGAGGTTGTGCTGCAAATCACTGACACTCCTCTGCCCAAACCGAATAATCCGTTCTCTAGCAAGCAAAAATTCAAGGCTGAAGACTTCTTTTCTGAGCATGTGTTCTTCACTGATTACAATCCATATGACTCTGCTCGCATAAGGAAGAGATGTTTCTGGACTGCTACTCAAGCCAACTTCTATTCCTCAGTGCTCTTTGACAAGGACAAAATCTTCGATCATGAGCATATTCCTCATGTGGATATGGAATCTCTGCCGTGCTTCGAACCGGTCCTCCGAGTTATTCACGATGCAGGACTACTGAACTTCTGCACTGATATCTGTGATTGGAATGAAGAACTCATTCTTCAGTTCTATGCCACTTTGCATATCACCGGAGATGCTGAAGATGTCAATTCATGGGTGATGGATTGGATGACAGAAAACACTCACTACAAGGCACCAGCAACTGAATTGCTTCGTGTCCTTCCTCTTGATCCTCCCCATGACAGTGCACGTTGCATCTACAATGACCGCGAACTGACAAATCATTATATGCAAGTGCTCATGAAGCCTTTGAAGCCAGGGCAGGCCCCTCGAACCAAATTCCTCGTCAAGGAATTCCTGTATGTGCCTCGGACTGTCTATCGAATCCTGATGAAGACAATGAGTCCTATCAAAGGCCACGACTCAAATGATGAAGATGTCATTGGCATCATGAAGAACATGCTTTTCAACATCATTCATGGCGTTCCCGTCAACTTTAATGATTTCTTCATGAGGACTCTGGCTAATGTTGCAATGTCACCTTTTGAGCTGAAGCCCTATGCGCCTTGGATTATGAGATTCATAAGGGCAAGATCTTCACTGAATTACAAGGCTGACACTCTGAACCATGGTAGCTACTTGCCGCCCATTGAAGTCCTCAAGCGACCAGTTTCATCATCTGATGATAAGGGCAAGGCAGCTGCTGTGATCGATGAAGGCACTCGTCCATTGGATGGTCAATTCCGTCTGGCTACATCTTACTCCACCAATGATGATTCTGCAACACATGACACTGCCGCAAATACATCAGCCAAGCAAAAGCCTCAAGCAACAGCACCCAGGGTGATGACTGACCGTGAGTTACCCCTTAGTCTTCATCAGAAGGTTGATCGCAATCACAAATGGGTAAAGCGTCAGTTTGGTGCAATTCTTCACAACATGACCTCAACCCATAATGCAGTGAAGAAAAATTAGTATCACCTTCATGAAACCCTCAACCGCACCTGGGCTGTTCTCACTCATGTATATTCCGCGGAAGAACTGAAGACTATGGGTCTCCAGGAAGCATTTGACTGGTCTGCACCACCTCCGAAAAATTCAAGCGAGTCAAAGTTCCTGATCTGGTGGCCAGTTCTTATTCTTCATCGGGTGAAACTGATGAGCATGAAGATTTGGACGACACTGCGGCAGGCCCTACTTCAACGAACAACCCCGACAACGCTGGCGCTCCTCCATCTACTTGAAATTCTTCAGGGGCGTTAGTCCTCAGTTTCGACCCTTTTGGTCATTTGATGACAAAGGGGGAGAAATCTGAGTTAGTCTTCAAGCGGGTTTATATTATGGGTGTTTTGTTAAGTTACAACTCTCGTTCTTCCGAAACTTTTATTGGATCGAGTTGTAATCTTAAATCCGATGGTGCCCTGATACTTTTTGAACGGTGCATTGTGCTCTGACTTTGATGCACTGTGCTCTGATACTTTTGATGTGTTATTCTGCATGCTTATTCCTCGTTAATATTATTGCACGCATGCTGAATCTTATCAGGCACCATTTTTCATCATGCATTTCAAATTCTTCATATTATATATCAAATGCGTGTATGAATTACAAGATATAGGGGGAGATCTCCATGATTCAATTCTTCAAATGTGCATTGTCTCAAAAGCAAATTCCTCACTGTGCACATATTCAGGGGGAGTTCTTCTATATCTTGCAATCAAATACCTCAATATCAGTATTTACACTTCATATGTTTATCCCCGTTGAAAACTTAACCTATGTTGTCATCAATCACCAAAAAGGGGGAGATTGTAAGTGCATCTAGTGCCCCTTAGTGATTTTGGTGTATTGAAGACTTATAGGTTAAGTGACTGATGCGTTTGTGAGTGTACACAGGTCTATAAGTCTATGAGGAGTTTGATATTTACAGAGAAAGTCGACCCCTAAAAATGAAGTTCTTCGACTGAAGACTTTGATATTCTGAAGACTTTTTGAAGACTTTGAAAGTGAAGAAATTGGTGTGACCTTGAAGACTTGGTATTCATTCGAGGAATATGGAGCGTGAAGACTTTGTTTTCGTAGTTCCATTTTCTCTTTCTTGAGTCATAGGAAACACCGTACTGTTAAAGGGGGTCGAGGAAATACTAAGAAAAAATTTCCATGTGATGCTCAACTCAAAATCCTACACCTACCAATCCCTTCGAGTGAAGCCATTGGAAATCTCATACAGTTCAGTCAATTTCTTCAGTGACAGAGACGCAGTTCTTCGGGTCACTGAGGACTTTGCTCTGACTGAGGAGTTAGGAATTCGCCAGTGTGAATTGCCTACACAGTGAGGAACATGATAGCCCTGAGGAATTTGAGAGTCAAATTTCCGACCGTTGCTGTGCTGCGCGCCGGCTGTCCAAAATATCTTATCCACCTAACGGTCATATCATTGAAGGGCATTTATGTCTTATCATGTCGGGCTGCTCCCTAGGCTATAAATAGCCGCCCCCTACAACCACTAGTTGGTTGGCTGCTCCGAGAGAACTTGACACTTGTCATCTGAGAGCAACCCATCCTCCGAGGACTTTGATCGAAAATCATCAAGTGAGGAAAATCCCAAAACCAAACCCCCACAAACCCAAAGTGATTGAGCATCACTGAAGAAATTGATCCTGCATGGATCCGACGCTTGTTACCTTTGAATACTGTGCTTCTTCCAGACAGTTAGGCGTCAAGGTCTAGAGCATCCAAGAGGAATTGTGGATCGCCGAGTGACCAAGTCTGTGAAGGTTTGGAAGTCACCTGAAGACTTACCACGAGTGATTGGACGAGGCCTGCGTGGTCTTAGTTCAAGGAGAATACGGTGAGGACTGGGTGTCCTGATCGAGTTGCGGCTCAGAGACTGGGTGCCCGGGACTGCGTGTCCTCGAGTTTAAATACTCAGCTGCTCCAACCAGACGTACAACTGAGACAACAGTTGGAACTGGTTTACCAAATCATTGTCTTCACCAACTAACTGGTTCTATTTCCTCAACTCTTTCATTTCCTCATTACTGTGTTGTATGTTGTTCATATCTGTGCTTGAAGACTTTGACTGAAGACTTTCACAAATTCCTCAGTTCAATTTCTTCAGTCTGTCCGTCTTCATCTTGTTACCTGTGTTTACGCTTTCTATACTCTGTGCTAGTCTTCATTTCATCATGATGACTATGTTCGTATCCTGTTATGTTTACTTCTGAGTACTCATTCTGCTGCAAGTAGTTCTTCGCTAAGGAATTTCCTCACCAGCAAATTCCTCAGTAAAGAATTCATAAAAATCGCCTATTCACCCCCCTCTAGTCGATATAACGCACTTTCATGATCACTCCCGATTGGACAGTTCCATATATCGCGTACATCCTTAGAAAGGAGCTCCCAGAGGATGAGGAAGAGGCTCGGCAGATCGTCCGACGATCCAAGGCCTTTACCGTAATCAAAGGACAGTTGTATAGAGAGAGCGCGACTGGAGTGGGTCAGAAGTGCATAACGCCAGAAGAAGGTCGAATCATCCTCAATGATATCCACTCGGGGACCTGTGGTCATCATGCGTCCTCTCGGACCATCGTGGCCAAAGCATACCGAGCCGGATTTTACTGGCCAAAGGCGAATGAGATGGCAAAGGAAATAGTGGACAAGTGTGAAGGATGTCAGTTCTACTCAAATATTTCACACAAGCCTGCGTCAGCTCTGAAGACCATTCCACTCGTCTGGCCCTTCGCAGTATGGGGGTTGGATATGGTCGGCCCCTTGAGAACAGGTCGAAGCGGTTTCACACATGTACTGGTGGCAGTCGACAAGTTCACCAAGTGGATTGAGGCTAAACCCATCAAGAACCTTGACGCCGGTACTGCTGTTAGCTTCATCAGGGAACTGATATTCAGATATGAAGTCCCGCACAGCATCATTACAGATAATGGGTCGAACTTTGACTTAGAGGAATTTAGGGATTTCTGCAACTCTCAAGGCACACGAGTCGACTACGCTTCAGTCGCCCATCCGCAGTCGAATGGACAAGCAGAGTGAGCCAATGGCCTGATCCTCAAAGGGTTGAAACCCCGATTGATGCGTGATCTCAAACATGCGGCTGGAGCATGGGTCGATGAACTTCCCTCGGTGCTTTGGGGACTACGGACCACACCTAATCGTTCGACCGGAAGAACTCCATTCTTCTTGGTCTACGCAGCTGAAGCAGTCTTGCCGAGTGATCTTCTCCACAATGCTCCTCGAGTTGAACTTTACAATGAAGCAGAAGCTGAACAAGCGCGGCAGGACGCAGTCGACCTTTTATAGGAAGAAAGGGAGATGGCTCTGATCCGATCGACCATCTACCAACAAGACTTGCGTCGCTTCCATGCCAGAAACGTGAAGAGTCGAGCCTTCCAGGAAGGGGATTTGGTTCTCCGAGTGGATCAGCAGAAACAACAAAAAGCTTGCTCCTTCTTGGGAAGGACCCTTCATCGTCACCAAGGTCCTCCACAACGGGGCGTACTGTCTCTACAACGTCGAACACAATATCGACGAGCCCCGAGCTTGGAACGCGGAACTACTCCGCCCATTTTACACTTAAGTTCATCACTCGGATGAGTTGTAATAAAAGTACTTCTGTAGTCCATGTTTTACAAGATAATAGTGTCATATTTTCCCCCAATGATTTTTGTCACTTTTATTTGTTCAGTAAAAAATTTTCCCGCCAGTGGATGACTTAGCCGCGAATCCGTTTCGCCTAAGTTTGTAAAAAATCCTTACCGAGTGATGAGCCATCCTTTCACTCGGGGGCTTAGCCGCGAATCCGTTTCGCCTAAGTTTCAATAAAATCCTACCGAGTGGTAAGCCAGACTTCCACTTGGAGGCTTAGCTGCAGCCCAGTGCTCGCCTAAGTTTGAACAAAATCCTACCGAGTGGCGAGCCAGACTTCCACTCAGGGGCTTAGCTGCAGCCCAAGTGCTCGCCTAAGTTTGAACAAAATCCTAACGAGTGGCGAGCCAGACTTCCACTCGGGGGCTTAGCTGCAGCCCAAGTGCTCGCCTAAGTACAAATACAACGTGCGCTCGCAAGGAGGATGAAGTGCAGGTCGACTGCGACCCTCTCCTCTGAGCTACGCCATAAGTACAATGTGCGGTCGTAAGGAGGACGAGGTGCAGGTCGACTGCGATCCTCTCCTCCGAGCTACGCCACAAATACAACATGCGCTTGCAAGGAGGACGAAGTGCAGGTCGACTGCGACCCTCTCCTCTGAGCTACGCCATAAGTACAATGTGCGGTC
>NW_021250312.1:50739-59665 GCF_002162155.2 Triticum dicoccoides | reverse complement strand
TCGGGGGCTTAGTTGCAGCCCAGTGCTCGCCTAAGGTATAAAAATCCTACCGAGTGAAGAGCAAACCTCTCACTCGGGGGCTTAGCTGCAGCCCAGTGCTCGCCTAAGGTATAAAAATCCTACCGAGTGAAGAGCAAACCTCTCACTCGGGGGCTTAGCTGCAGCCCCGTGCTCGCCTAAGATATAAAAATCCTGCCGAGTGTGGAGCAGACCTCTCACTCGGGGGCTTAGCTACAGCCCCGTGCTCGCCTAAGATATAAAAATCCTGCCGAGTGTGGAGCAGACCTCCCACTCGGGGGCTTAGCTACAGCCCCGTGCTCGCCTAAGTGAATTAAGGAATAAGTCGACTGCATTGAGCGTCTTGCTTTAAACCTGCAAAAGACATTTCGAGCCAAAAGCAAGCATATTCAAACATCAAATCCAAGTTCGGATCGATACCTAAAGGAACCGAAAGTGCTCAGGCGCTAAGCCTGTTAAGGTTTATCGGTTACAAAATCACTCGGCATACCGAGGCAAATTTAAAGTGTCGAGCTCGAAGAAGTTTTTTACCCCTCCTGTGGAGGGCTGGAAGGCGCAACAAACTCATCAAGATCAATTCCGTCCGCGATCCGAGTGGCGGCAGCGATGAAGGTTTCCATGAAGGACCTGAAGTCGTGTTTCTTGGTGTTGGCCACCCGAAGAGCCGCCAGCTTGTCTTCTCGCGCATCTTTGCAGTGGACTCGAGCCAGACACAGAGCAACATCTGCGCCACACCTAGGAGAGGATTTTTTTTCCACTCCTGCACTCGACCAGGAACTGTGTTTAGTCGAGCCATCAGCGACTCGAGGTCATTCTGGAGTGTCTCCCCGGGCCAGAGCGTGGTGTCGATGCGAGAAGTGGCGACCTTCAGCCTTGCAAGATAGTCAACGACAGCTGCAACGCGAGACTCGAGTCGGAACACGTTCATGGCAACTTCATCGTTCACCGGAGAGTTGATGGGGTCAATGTTTGGTTCCAGCCGACAATCACCGAGTCAAGGCGATGGTAGAATGCGAAGATCACTGTTAAAAATGATTGTTGAGTGCAAAGGATTACCTTCGAGCATGAGGAACAACTTCTTGGCAAGTCCACTCAGGAAGGCCTCCAGATCATTCTTCTTCCCAGTCAATTGACTGGCCTTGTCAGCCAGGGCAGCTTTGTCAGTTTTCAGTCGACTGACTTCCTTGTTGGCAATCCCAAGAGCAGCTTTCAGATTAGTATTTTCTTCTTCAAGCTTGGTGACTGAAGCTAACTTCTCATCAGCAAGCTTGATCTTCTCAGCTAGCTCAAGGTCTTTTTTCTTCTGGGCCTCCTTCACCTTACCTGCAAGTTACAGCAAGATCAGATTTTGAAACAAATGAAGGAAAAAGGCAGTCGTCGAGGTCTCACCAAACATACCTTTGGTCTCCTCCTTCGCCTTCGTCAGATTCTCCTGAACCAGCTTCAGATCCAGCTCGAGCTGAATGTGCTTGTTCTCCAGCTCGGTGTAACGATCCGCAAGGTCACAGGATTTCTGCGAAGAACCAATCGACAAAATGTCAAGGATAAATCACTTCCGAGTGGATAAGAGAAAATCATGCGTTTCTAAGACTACAGCCGAATACAAACATTCAACCGTAGTCTCGGGGACTACACCCAGTGGGTGCACTCAGCGTGCCCCCACTAGTTCTATTAAAGACAGAGTCGACAAGTCGACCCCCCCTCCAAAAAAAACAAGACGTATTCTTTAGACTGTAATCGACTGCAAGCAGTCGACCATAGTCTCGGGGACTACACCCAGTGGGTGCACTCAGCGTGCCCCCACCGGTTTGAGAACTCCATTCGCCTCAGTCGAATGACGGAAAGACTTTACTTATAAAGCCTAAGGCCGACTGCCAGCAGTCGACCTTAGCCTTGGGGACTACACCCAGTGGGTGCACTCAGCGTGCCCCCGCTAACACGGAGTTTCAATTGACACACCTAGTGGGCGATTGCTATGGATTCCAGAAAGAAAAGTTTTTTGATAGCATATCCTAACAGAACAAGCGATGGTCGACTGACCTGAACATTGCTTTGAAGGGCGGAGCTGGCGTCGTAAGCTGCTTGACTTGCTTCCCGGAAGGCCTTCACCTGCTCCATCATGACCCCTGCTTGGCGTATCGCTTCCTTCGCAGCACTGGCTTGGTCCTCTGGGACGTGGTGCGTCGTGAAGAGAGAAGGTTGTGCAGCACTCGACGAAGCGGGATGAGCACTCGTCAACGGCACCGCGAAGGACACGGTGTGTCGAGTGGTGTTCTCCTCCACGACCAGAGTCTCGGGCGCCGTCACATCCTGGACCACCCTGCCGGCAGACGCCTTCCTGCTCCTCCTGTGCTTCAGTGGTTCCTCATCGTCATCATCGTCGGGAAGAGTAATAACGACATTGGATGAAGCTACAGAAAAGAATCAGAATTAGGGACGAAGAGTCAATCGACTAAAAACGGAATTAAGAGTGTGGTACCAGGGTTTAAGGTTGCGGCATCCTCCATCTCGTGGTCGTCAGCCCTGGCTGAGGTCTCGGAAGTAGCATCACTACAATTCCAGAAAGTCAGTCGGCTAACTCAAGTGTCAATCAGAGATAAAGCTCGCACAAAACAAGAAGACTTAAGCAGCATGTTTACCGTGATATGGTGGGGATGGACACCTTCATCTTCGGCAGGACCTTGGTCGGCTTTGACGGTGCCACCCTAGACTGCTTCGGTGCCTTTTTAGTCGGCACCGGAGAAGTGGTCCGAGGGCGCTTGGTCGACTGCGCGACAGTCGCAACCCCCTTGCCATGTTCAGTCACAGGGTCATGGGCAAGCTTCGACCGCCTTTCCAAGCGCGGTGGTGCGACCTCATCCTCCTTATCTTCTTCTTCCTCCTCATCGTCATCATCATCATCATCTTCAGCAGCATCCGAGTCCCACTCCTCCTGGCTCTCGCCCCCGCTCGCTTCTCCCTCTTCAGTCGGAGTCTGTGCTCCATTGGGCATCGAGTACAGCTCGGTGAGGGCCTGATAGACATCAAGACAAAGATCAATCGACACGAGGGTTATCCTTGTTCCCAGTGACCGCGGCCATCCACCTTTCCAGCGTGGCATCGTCGACTGCTTCTGGATGGATCCGAGTCTCATCTTCAGTCCCGCGATACAACCACATGCAATGGCTCCGGAACTGAAGAGGCTGGATACGCCGCCTAAGAAAAACCTCCAATAGATCCATACCAGTTACTCCCTCTCGAACCAACTGAAGTACGCGCTCCATCAGCATCTTCAGATCGGCTCTCTCCTCCAGAATCACCTTCAGAGAGGAGGGTTTGTTGACTCAGTCCATGGTAAACTGAGGGAGTCCACTCGACTGCCCCGGCGTCGACTCATTCTGGCAGTAGAACCAGGTCGACTGCCAGCCTCTGACTGACTCGGGGAACGTCATGGCTGGGAAGGTGCTCTTGTTCCTCATCTGGATCCCCAGACCTCCACACATCTGGACAACTTTGGTTTTGTCGTCGCCTGGGCTCGCCTTCTTCACGGTCTGAGAGCGACACGTGAATATGTGCTTGAACAAGCCCCAGTGCGGTCGGCAACCCAGAAAATTCTCACACATGGACACAAATGTGGCAAGATAGGCGATAGAATTCGGGGTGAAGTGGTGGAGTTGCGCTCCAAAGAAGTTTAAGAAACCACGGAAGAAAACACTCGGTGGCAAAGAAAATCCGCGGTCGACGTGGGTAGCCAGAAGCACGCACTCACCCTCTTCCGGCTGGGGCTGCCACTCTTTCCCCGGAAGCCTTGCGGCTCCGTGGGGGATCAGACCGTCGTTGGCCATGTCGAGGAGATCCTTCTCCGTGATGGTCGACCGGATCCAATCTCCCTGGACCCAGCCGTTCGGCAGACGAGATCTAGACGAAGACCCGCCGCGACTGGTGGTTCTCCCCTTCGCCTTCCCCGTCGCCGACGCCTTCTTCGCGCGTTCCAGCGCTGCCGTCTTCTCCTTCACCATGGCTGCCGGCGAGACGCGCGAGGAATGGTTGTGCGGAGGCGAGAACGGGCGCGGTGGGCAGAGGCGAGGAGAGCGAAGAGAGAATGCAGAGATACTGTTAAAAAACCCTCGCCGGGCGCCTTTATAAGATCCCTTCCGAGTGGATGACAGGTGGGCCCGGCCAATCCAATCACATCCCGAAACAGTCGCGTGGGCGCGATACGTGGCGAAAAAGGTGGCGCGAGAATCGAGGCATCTATGCCCTATCCCATCCGAGCGCCGCGATCCGCCCCGCTTCGCGCGCTCCCCCAAATTTCGTATCCCACAAAATCCGCGAACGGCAGATCGATCTGTCAGGCGCGAGATCTCCCGCGATTCGTCGCTCAGAAATTGTTAAGATCAAAAGGTCACTCGACGAAAGAAAAGAATGGATCGAGTCAACTGAAAAAAGGTTGCTGGTTATCAACAAAGAGATTATCGATCCAAGACAACGTATGACCAGCATGCAAATGTCAGTCGGAAACAACATCTACTCCTTCCTCACTCAAGCCTCAATCCATTCGGGGGCTAATGATGGAGTCATGTACCTAGGGTAGGGTCATAGACCTGATCTAAATACCCTACCCAAGGACACCCTTAGAAGAGATCACCTTCCAGTCGACCTACGAGGACTTCACTTGACGGACTTGAAGGACTCGACCATGAAGGCTCACTCGACCACCAGAAGGTCAAGAAGCACTCTGCACTGCAACGGTCTGTAATTAAGTAGACTTTATGGTAGTTAAGACACTTTATGTGGGGCGTTAGCAGTAACGCCCCAGACTTAATGTACTTTAAACCCTTCAGTACGTGGGCTGGCAGGGGTCCTGGCGCACTCTATATAAGCCACCCCCACCACAGGCAGAAGGGTTCGCACCCCTGTAATCCATATACACATAATCCACTCGACCGCCTCCGGGCTCCGAGACGTAGGGCTTTTACTTCCTCCGAGAAGGGCCTGAACTCGTACATCTCCTGTGTTTACAACCTCTCCATAGCTAGGACCTTGCCTCTCCATACCTACCCCCCACTCTACTGTCAGACTTAGAACCATGACAGCTGCCCTAGTGCAACGCCGTGACCATGTGGACCTCTTGGGCGTACTGCTGCACCCGCGGGCATGAAAGCATCCTCTCTCTACTAGAGGTGGGCGGCAAGCTGTGGTGGATCTTGGGATCCCATGTCTTGTGATAATAATGGTGGTTTGGCCCTAGCACTCTTCTTCCGCCAAGTCGTCTTTCTTCCGGATGTCGACCTCTTGGATCTGGCCGCCAACGACGTTCGGTCTTCCCGTCAAAGATCTATACAGATTGGCGTATGTCGCACATGTATATCTAGATCGAAAATGCTCCAGTCACACGTGCTCATATTATCGGCCAGGACGGCCTTAAAGGGCCCGCGCCAAGCTTCGATTTCTTATTGGTGTCATGGGACATGTCTAAGTCAAGATTCCCAAGGCATTGATACAGGTGGGAAATGTATTGGCGGCTGCGATTGGAGGTCTGGAAACTTTGGTGTAAGGGTGTATTGGATGCGATGAAGACTGTTTACCAGGTATTTGGTGGCTTGCAATAGCGGCCGAGGCAAGTGGGGGCGGCAGCACTGGTGGACTACAGTTTTGGTGGTGGTCCTCGAGTACTGCGTCTCGATTGCCACGGTGAAAATCCAAGGTCTAGCCTTTATTGGTTGCACCCTGCAATGGCTTGGTTGAAGGCATTGTTTTTGGGTGAACTCGGATTTTTTCCAGGGTGAAAACCCAAGATCTTTGATCGGGAACGACAATGCTTGTGCATTTTTTCCTTCTTGGAGGCATTGTTTTTGGAGAAGCTCTTTTGTAATTCATCCATTGACTTCGGTGGAGATTAGAGTGCTGCTGATGCTGCCGTGTATGGTCTTTTTTCTTCTGTTCTTTTTATTTTCCTTTTTGGCTATGTGTATCCTGGATGCCTTTGGGCATCTTGTTGGTAGAAAGGCCGGGTGTAATTGATATATTCGTTATATTAATATGTTTTCTTTAAAAAATATATATCTATATCTATGCCTACTACTGAAGGGACGAAGCTTTTCTTGGTTCGCCTTTCATTAGCACTTTATAACCATTAATCTTGTGTTACCCACAAACATTGACCACTGAGATTTAAAAGAATGATCTTGGAATAATAATGCCTGAGTTGTCAAATGTTACGCGCGGTGCCACCAGTAAGTCGTCAATGGAATGGTTTGTTCCCTTCCAACTTGCTTCAGCGTCCACCTCTCTCTTCTCTCTCGCGCACTACTCGTTCACCCATCCCTTTCCAGCCAGTGGCGGAGCCAACGTACTGCCGTTGGGTTCAGTTGAACCAAACATAACTTGCCAGCTACGTGCATATTTGTACGACTTACTCGGCCTGAACCCAACAGAATGGAGCGTGACCCCATCAAGCTGCCAAGCCCACGTGAATGGACCAGTAAAAGGCCCAAAAGCTCAGGGACAAATTGTCTCTCGTGCCCACTGCCAGGCCTATTCGTCACTTAATCAATAATTAGGTTTGATGATGGCAGCCGCCGGCCTCTTTGCTTCCCCAACTTGCCTCCCTCTGCTCGTCTCATCCTGCCTTATGTTCACCTGAACGCCGGCGGCAAGCGTTCAATTGCACACCGACAGCGCCAAGCACATAACTGCAGTTCAATTTCGAGGTAGTAAGATCACATGGGCACATCTTCCCATCTTGTGCATGTTCTATCTAGTCCAGTACGGTAATTTTTGCCCTAGTTTTCTAATTGATTTTCTATGGACCTTGATTGATCTAGGCTACGGAATGGTATTTTGATGCGGGCTCGCCGAGGTCACCGGTTAGACGTAAAATATATCAATTGTCGCAGCAAAGTAATCTCCTGAAGTCTTCCATTCAGAGAGAAATTAATTTAGATGAATTGCCTTATTATGCTGACTTATCAGAAGAGAATTTGAGAGTACACACAAAATCCTAAGAAATACGTTGATATTTTAACAAGGGGATTTTACAGGCCACCATCTAAATTTGTTTATCCACATAGGGACATTGAAGATACTTACATTGATAATGTGCGAGCAAATGAAAGGTTTGCCAATTTGGAAGAGATTGCTGATCTTGCTAAGTTAATGGTCCAGACAAATAAGCATGTTACTTTTCCTTTGGTCTATCAATTCTAAAGCTAGTATTAGTATTGCCAGTTGCCACAACATCAGTGAAGAGACGCTTTCTAGTTGTGAACGTTGTCAATGAAAAGTTGTATAATAAACTGGATGATCATTTCATGAGTATTTGTCTAATTTTCTATGTGCAAAAGGTCATGTCTTCTACCATTAGTAACGGTGATATGTTTGAATGAAGGATCAAAAAGGGATGTCCCGAAATGTGAGTGACTTTACATGATTCTTTTCGCATGATGATATTTTTATTTCAAACTTGTCAAACTAACTTATTATTTGTTGCTTTTTATATAAAGTGGAGCGAAACACTATTTTTCGAGGAACTAATTTGTTATTTTCTTTAATGTTCTTAGGAAGAAGAGAAGTTGCATTTGAAGCCAAGAAGTTATTTCAGCATTGCCCATGTGATTTTCTAATTTCGTCCAATCAGTATGTCTCACACTCTTCAATTTTAATGTAAAAGTATTTGTGATAAGGGATATCATATTCCTATTCATCATGGTTTCTCCGATTGTTATAATCTTGTTGTGATATGGCATAAAATTGGAATTAGTTCATACCAAGTTTTCACAACTTGTCAATGAGTGAACCCAATGACTAAATTTTCTGGCTCCGCCCCTGCTTCCAGCCGCCACCACTGGCCCAGATCGGAGCCCCAACTGCTGGCTCCTCGGAGCACTCCGTATACCTGGGAGGGTGGAGCTCTCCTCCTTCCCGAACTCTCCGACTCCCCCCACCACTCCCCCTGCAGGGACAACCACAACCCTCCCTCCCCGTTCCTTCAAATAGGTGGGGAAGACGATGGACACCGCGATGGGAATTGCACCAACCCGATGCCACGCTGCCTCGCAACTCCCGCTCTTATTTGTAGCCATGCACAGTGTGGAGGACTGCGTCGTCAGTTGTGGGCGCAACGAATTAGGAGTTCTGTGTAGGAAGAAAATCATAGAGGCAAAAAACCTTGCCGCCGCATCGCTCCCCTTACACCCTCTGAAGGAAATATGCCCTAGAGGCAATAATAAAGTTGTTATTTTATATTTCCTTATTCATGATAAAGTTTTATTATTCATGCTAGAATTGTATTGATCGGAAACCTAAATATATGTGTGAATACATAAACAAATAACGTGTCCCTAGTAAGCCTCTACTAGACTAGCTCGTTAATCAAAGATGGTTATGGTTTCCTAACCATAGACATGTGTTGTCATTTGATGACGGGATCACACCATTAGGAGAATGATGTGATGGACAAGACCCATCTGTTAGCTTAGCATAATGATCATTCAGTTTTATTGCTATTGCTTTCTTCATGTCAAATACATATTCCTTCGACTCTGAGATTATGCAACTCCCGGATACCGGAGGAATACCTTGTGTGCTATCAAATATCACAACGTAACTAGGTGACCATAAAGATGATCTAGAGGTATCTCCGAAGGTGTTTGTTGAGTTGGCATAGATCGAGATTAGGATTTGTCACTCCCAGTATCGGAGAGGTATCTCTGGGCCTCTTGGTAATACACATCATAAGCTTTCAAGCAAATGACTAAGGAGTTAGACATGAGGTGATGTATTACGGAATGAGTAAAGAGACTTGCCGGTAACAAGATTGAACTAGGTATGAAGATACCGACGATCAAATCCCGGGCAAGTAATGTACCGATGGACAAAGTGAATTATGTATGTTGTCATCATGGTTCCTCCGATAAAAAATCTTCGT
>NW_021250312.1:40926-49118 GCF_002162155.2 Triticum dicoccoides | reverse complement strand
TGTTCCTGCGAAATCTTGATCACATTAGAGTAAATTGTTCATTTGTTCCTGCGAAAGCTTGATTGCAATCAAAATTAACAGGTTATACAAAGAGTTTAATTGATACAGAGAATTTAATTGGATTACAATCGAAATTCATTGTCAGGGTCAAAATTCAAAGTATTACATGCTTGCTGTTACTGTTTCTTGTGAGCAGTGAGAACACAATATTGGCTTGTTACTATTGCTGTTAATTCCCATTTTCAGTCACCGGAAGCATGTGAAGGAGCAGGGGCAGGGTACTTTACCTGAGTTTGCAATGGTTGGATCAAGACCAGGGGTAGCAGGAATAGATATTGATGCTTTGAAGTTTTCCAAACTAAGTGTTGTGAATGTGATCTGTAACTTATACTGAGAGCAGTACAAACGTGCTTTTGCTCACATTACTAGAATATGTAACTTAAACTGAGACTGGTCATTCCAGGTCAAATATGCAACTTAAACTGAGAGCAAAACAATTTAGTTAGAGCAAAGTCTTATGAATGTAATTGAAATAAAAAAAGGCATGACACACTAGAGAAAAAAGAAAAAGGAAAAAGAAATCATGCCTTGCTGAAGAAAAAGAAATCCGTTCTTTATCAGATTGGAGAAGAAAATGATTGATAAAGAAATGCTTCTATATATTCAGATTATATATAGAAGGTCTATATATAAAAAATAACTTAATAACTTGGATTATATATAGAAATGCTTCAATGAGCGTATAAAAAATAACTTGTTCCTAAACAACCTAAATCTTGGTCATTCTGTTGTTCTACACAACTTAAATTTGGTTGATGCCAGCTTACCAGTATAGAAACAACATACTGATGTACCTGAACCCATGCAAGATATGCCAAACTTGCAAATAGGCAAAAACCTACTACACCTACATTGTACCCATGGGCATTTTTCAGAAATTGTGATGTTTTCAAACATCAGAAATTTATTTGCAATAGTAATTCCGATTCGCTTAATTTTGTCTGGGAGCTACAGCCAAGAGTAATTTGACGGAGTAAGAGAACTCAGTACACTGTGTACTCCAAAATTTCTACTCCTGTCAGTCCAACAATGCAAAGTTCACTTTTCCTTGAAAAATTCAGTTAGCATGTTAACAAGATCAGTTAACTGCACAACCAAGAAAATGCTACTGATACCCTGGACTTAGTAGACTAGTGAATACCCCTACCAATAAATCTCAGGTTCATCAGGAAAAATTCCTGGAAGTAGGATGATAAAATGTGTGGTTCTGAACTCAAAAATTATTCAGGTGTGGGTCTTGTTGGAAATATGCCCTAGAGGCTATAATAAAAGGATTATTATTATATTTCCTTGTTCATGATAATTGACTTTTATTCATGCTATAACTATATTATCCGGAAATCGTAATACACGTGTGAATACATAGACCATAATATGTCCCTAGTAAGCCTCTAGTTGACTAGCACGTTGATCAACAGATAGTCATGGTTTCCTGACTATGGACATTGGATGTCGTTGATAATGGGATCACATCATTAGGAGAATGATGTGATGGACAAGACCCAATCCTAAGCATAGCACAAGATCGTGTATTTCGTTTTGCTAGAGCTTTTTCCATGTCAAGTATCTTTTCCTTTGACCATGAGATCGTGTAACTCCCGGATACCGTAAGAGTGCTTTGGGTGTACCAAACGTCACAATGTAACTGGGTGACTATAAAGGTGCACTACAGGTATCTCCGAAAGTGTCTATTGGGTTGACACGGATCGAGACTGGGATTTGTCACTCCGTATGACGGAGAGGTATCACTGGGCCCACTCGGTAATGCATCATCATAATGAGCTCAATGTAATCAAAGTGTTTGATCATGAGATCATGCATTGCGGTACGAGTAAAGTGACTTGCCGGTAACGAGACTGAACGAGGTATTGGGATACCGACGATCGAGTCTCGAGCAAGTAACGTACCGATTGACAAAGGAAATTGCATACGGGGTTGTTTGAATCCTCGACATCGTGGTTCATCCGATGAAATCATCGAGGAGAATGTGGGAGCCAACATGGGTATCCAGATCCCGCTGTTGGTTATTGACTGGAGAGTCGTATTGGTCATGTCTGCATGTCTCCCGAACCCGTAGGGTCTACACACTTAAGGTTCGGTGACGCTAGGGTTATTAGGAAGACTTGTATGTGATTACCGAATGTTGTTCGAGTCCCGGATGAGATCCCGGACGTCACGAGGAGTTCCGGAATAGTCCGGAGGTAAAGATTTATATATGGGAAGTCGTCATACGGTCACTGGAAAGGTTCGGGGGCATATCGGTATTGTACCGGGGCCACCGGAGGGGTTCCGGGGGTCCACCGGGAGGGGCCACCTCTCCCGGAGGGCCTTATGGGCTGTATGAGGAAGGGAACTATCCCAAAGTGGGCTGGGGCGCCACTCCCCCCTAGGGCCCATGCGCCTAGTGTTGGGGGAAACCCTGAGGGGGGCGCCCCCCCTTTGCTTGGGGGGCAAGCCCCCTCCCTGGCCGCCGCCCCCCCTCTAGATCTCATCTAGAGGGGGCCGGCCCCCTTCCCCTTCCCCTATAAATAGAGGGGCGAGGGGAGGGCTGCACACCTGATCCAAAGCGCAGCCCCTCCCCTCCCCAACACCTCTCCTCCTCTGTCACGAGCTTGGCAAAGCCCTGCTGGAGTACTGCTGCTCCACCACCACCACGCCGTCGTGCTACTGCTGGAGCCATCTTCCTCAACCTCTCCTTCCTCCTTGCTGGATCAAGACGGAGGAGACGTCGTCCGTTCCGTATGTGTGTTCAACGCGGAGGTGCTGTCCGTTCGGCACTTTGTCATCGATGATCTGAATCACGGCGAGTACGACTCCATCACCACCGTTCCATTGAATGCTTCCGCACGCGATCTACAAGTGGTATGTAGATGCAATCTCTCTCCCTTGACTCGTTGCTTAGATGAACTCATAGATGGATCTTGGTGAAACCGTAGGAAAATTTTTACTTTTCTGCAACGTTCCCCAAAGTGGCATCATGAGCTAGGTCTATGCGTAGTTCTCTATTGCACGAGTAGAACACAATTTTGTTGTGGGTGTAGATCTTGTCAACTTGCTTGCCGCTACTAGTCTTATCTTGCTTCAGCGGTATTGTGGGATGAAGCGGCCCGGACCAACCTTACACGTACGCTTACGTGAGACCGGTTCCACTGACTGACATGCACTAGTTGCATAAGATGGCTGGCGGGTGTCTGTCTCTCCCACTTTAGTTGGAGCGGATTCGATGAAAAGGGTCCTTATGAAGGGTAAATAGAAGTTGACAAATCACGTTGTGGCTATAACGTAGGTAAGAAAACGTTCTTGCTAGATCACCTATAGAAGCCACGTAAAACTTGCAACAACAATTAGAGGACGTCTAACTTGTTTTTGCAGCAAGTGTCTTGTGATGTGATATGGCCAAAGTTGTCATGAATGATGAATGATATATATGTGATGTATGAGATCATGTTCTTGTAATAGGAACCACGACTTGCATGTCGATGAGTATGACAACCGGCAGGAGCCATAGGAGTTGTCTTTATTTTTTGTATGACCTGCGTCTCATTGAAAAACGCCATGTAAATTACTTTACTTTATTGCTAAACGCGTTAGCCATAGGAGTAGAAGTAGTCGTTGGCGTGACAACTTCATGAAGACACGATGATGGAGATCATGATGATGGAGATCATGGTGTCATGCTGGTGACGAAGATGATCATGGAGCCCCGAAGATGGAGATCGAAGGAGCTATATGATATTGGCCATATCATGTCACTACTATATAATTGCATGTGATGTTTATTATGTTTATGCATCTTGTTTACTTAGAACGACGGTAGTAAATAAGATGATCCCGTACAACAATTTCAAGAAGTGTTCTCCCCTAACTGTGCACCGTTGCTAAAGTTCGTCGTTTTGAAGCACCACGTAATGATCGGGTGTGATAGATTCTTACGTTCACATACAACGGGTGTAAGACAGTTTTACACATGCAAAACACTTAGGGTTAACTTGACGAGCCTAGCATGTACAGACATGGCCTTGGAACACAGAGACCGAAAGGTCAAACACGAGTCGTATGGAAGATACGATCAACATGGAGATGTTCACCGACGATGACTAGTCCGTCTCACGTGATGATCGGACACGTCCTAGTCGACTTGGATCGTGTAACACTTAGATGACTAGAGGGATGTCTAATCTGAGTGGGAGTTCATTGTAATAATTTGATTAGATGAACTTAATTATCATGAACTTAGTCTAAAAACCTTTGCAAATATGTCTTGTAGATCAAATGGCCGCCGCTCAGGTCAACATGAACTTCAACGCATTCCTAGAGAAAACCAAGCTGAAAGATGATGGTAGCAACTATACGGACTGGGTCCGGAACCTGAGGATCATCCTCATAGTTGCCAGGAAACAATATGTCCTAGAAGGACCGCTAGGTGATGCACCCGTTCCAGAGAACCAAGACATTATGAATGCTTGGCAGTCTCGTGCTGATGATTACTCCCTCGTTCAGTGCGGGATGCTTTACAGCTGAGAACCGGGGCTCCAAAAGCGTTTTGAGCAACACGGAGCATATGAGATGTTCGAGGAACTGAAACTAGTTTTCCAAGCTCATGCCTGGGTCGAGAGATATGAAGTCTCCGACAAGTTCTATAGTTTTAAGATGGAGGAAAATAGTTCTGTCAGTGAGCACATACTCAAAATGTCTGGGTTGCACAACCGCCTGTCCCAGCTGGACATTAACCTCCCGGACGAGGCGGTCATTGACAGAATCCTTTAGTCCCTCCCACCGAGCTACAAGAGCTTTGTGATGAACTACAATATGCAGGGGATGGTGAAAACTATTCCTGAAGTATTTTCAATGCTGAAGTCAGCAGAGGTAGAAATCAAGAAGGAACATCAAGTGTTGATGGTCAATAAAACCACTAAGTTCAAGAGGGGCAAGGGCAAGAAGAACTTCAAGAAAGACGGCAAGGATGTTGCCGCGCCCGGTAAGCCAGTTGCCGGGAAGAAGTCAAAGAATGGACCCAAGCCTGAGACTGAGTGCTTTTATTGCAAAGGGAAGGGTCACTGGAAGCGGAACTGCCCCAAATACTTAGCGGACAAGAAGGCCGGCAACACTAAAGGTATATTTAATATACATGTAATTGATGTGTACCTTACCAGTACTCGTAGTAACTCCTGGGTATTTGATACCGGTGCCGTTGCTCATATTTGTAACTCACAGCAGGAGCTGCGGAATAAGCGGAGACTGGCCAAGGACGAGGTGACGATGCACGTCAGGAATGGTTCCAAGGTCGATGTGATCGCCGTCGGCACGCTACCTCTACATTTACCTACGGGATTAGTTTTAAACGTCAATAATTTTTATTTAGTGCCAAGTTTGAGCATGAACATTGTATCAGGATCTCGTTTAATACGAGATGGCTACTCATTTAAATCCGAGAATAATGGTTGTTCTATTTATTTGAGATATATGTTTTATGGTCATGCTCCGATGGTCAATGGTTTATTCTTAATGGATCTCGAACGTAATGTTACACATATTCATAGTGTGAATACCAAAAGATGTAAAGTTGATAACGATAGTCCCACATACTTGTGGCACTGCCGCCTTGGTCACATTGGGGTCAAGCGCATGAAGAAGCTCCATGCTGATGGACTTTTAGAGTCTCTCGACTATGAATCATTTGACACATGCGAACCATGCCTCATGGGCAAAATGACCAAGACTCCGTTCTCCGGAACAATGGAGCGAGCAACCAACTTGTTGGAAATCATACATACCGATGTGTGCGGTCCAACGAGCGTTGAGGCTCGCGGAGGATATCGTTATGTTCTCACTCTCACTGATGACTTGAGTAGATATGGATATGTCTACTTAATGAAACACAAGTTTGAGACCTTTGAAAAGTTCAAGGAATTTCAGAATGAGGTAATGAATCAACGTGACCGAAAAATAAAATTCTTATGATCAGATCCTGGAGGAGAATATTTAAGTCACGAATTTGGTACGCACTTAAGAAAATGAGGAATCGTTTCACAACTCACGCCGCCTGGAACACCTCAGCGTAATGGTGTGTCCGAACATCGTAATCGCACTCTATTAGATATGGTGCGGTCTATGATGTCTATTACTGATTTACCGCTATCATTTTGGGGATACGCTCTAGAGACAACTACATTCACTTTAAATAGGGCACCGTCTAAATCCGTTGAGACGACACCGTATGAATTATGGTTTGAGAAGAAACCTAAGCTGTCGTTTCTAAAAGTTTGGGGATGCGATGCTTATGTCAAGAAACTTCAACCTGAGAAGCTCGAACCCAAGTCGGAAAAATGCGTCTTCATAGGATACCCTAAGGAAACCATTGGGTATACTTTCTACTTAAGATCCGAAGGCAAGATCTTTGTTGCCAAGAACGGGTCCTTTCTGGAAAAAGAGTTTCTCTCAAAAGAATTAAGTGGGAGGAAAGTAGAACTTGATGAAGTACTGCCTCTTGAAACAAGAAGTAGCGCAACTCAGGAAGATGTTCCTGTGGTGCCTGCACCGACAAGAGAGGAGGTTAATGATGATGATCAAGATACTTCAGATCAAGCTCCTACTGAACTTCGAAGGTCCACGAGGACACGTTCTGCACCAGAGTGGTACGGCAACCCTGTCTTAGAAATCATGTTGTTAGACGACGGTGAACCTTCGAACTATGAAGAAGCGATGGCGGGCCCAGATTCCAACAAATGGCTTGAAGCCATGAAATCCGAGATAGGATCCATGTATGAAAACAAAGTGTGGACTTTGACAGACTTGCCCGATGATCGGCGAGCGATAGAAAATAAATGGATCTTTAAGAACAAGACGGACGCGGATGGCAATGTTACCATCTATAAAGCTCGACTTGTCGCTAAGGGTTATCGGCAAGTTCAAGGGATTGACTATGATGAGACGTTCTCTCCTGTAGCGAAGCTGAAGTCCGTCCGAATCATGTTAGAAATTGCCGCATACTATGATTATGAGATATGGCAAATGGACGTCAAAACGACATTCCTTAACGGCTATCTTAAGGAAGAACTGTATATGATGCAGCCAGAAGGTTTTGTCGACCCTGAGAATGCTAACAAGGTATGCAAGCTCCAGCGATCCATTTATGGGCTGGTGCAAGCATCTCGGAGTTGGAACATTCGCTTCGATGAGATGATCAAAGCGTTTGGGTTTATGCAGACTTATGGAGAAGCCTGCGTTTACAAGAAAGTGAGTGGGAGCTCTGTAGCATTTCTCATATTATATGTAGATGACATACTTTTGATGGGAAATGATATAGAACTTTTGGACAGCATTAAGGCCTACTTGAATAAGAGTTTTTCAATGAAGGACCTTGGAGAAGCTGCTTATATATTAGGCATCAAGATCTATAGGGATAGATCGAGACGCCTCATAGGTCTTTCACAAAGCACATACCTTGATAAGATTTTGAAAAAGTTCAAAATGGATCAGTCCAAGAAAGGGTTCTTGCCTGTATTGCAAGGTGTGAGATTGAGCTCGGCTCAATGCCCGACCACGGCAAAAGATAAAGAAGAGATGAGTGTCATCCCCTATGCTTCAGCCATAGGATCCATTATGCATGCCATGCTGTGCACCAAACCTGATGTAAACCTTGTCGTAAGTTTGGTAGGAAGATACCAAAGTAATCCCGGCAAGGAACACTGGACAGCGGTCAAAAATATCCTGAAGTACCTGAAAAGGACTAAGGACATGTTTCTCGTTTATGGAGGTGACGAAGAGCTCGTCGTAAAGGGTTACGGCGACGCTAGCTTCGACACAGATCTGGATGACTCGAAGTCACAAACCGGATACGTGTTTATGTTGAATGGTGGAGCAGTGAGCTGGTGCAGCTGCAAGCAGAGCGTCGTGGCGGGATCTACATGTGAAGCGGAGTACATGGCCGCCTCGGAGGCAGCACATGAAGCAATTTGGGTGAAGGAGTTCATCACCGACCTAGGAGTCATACCCAATGCGTCGGGGCCGATCAAACTCTTTTGTGACAACACTGGAGCTATTGCACTTGCCAAGGAGCCCAGGTTTCACAAGAAGACCAGGCACATCAAGCGTCGCTTCAACTCCATTCGTGGAAATGTTCAAGATGGAGA
>NW_021250312.1:37180-40497 GCF_002162155.2 Triticum dicoccoides | reverse complement strand
ATAGAAATTTGCAAAGTGCACACGGATCTGAATGTCGCAGATCCGTTGACTAAACCTCTTCCGCGAGGAAAACATGATCAACACCAGAACTCTATGGGTGTGCGATTCATCACAATGTAACTAGATTATTGACTCTAGTGCAAGTGGGAGACTGTTGGAAATATGCCCTAGAGGCAATAATAAAAGGATTATTATTATATTTCCTTGTTCATGATAATTCTCTTTTATTCATACTATAACTGTATTATCCGGAAATCGTAATACACGTGTGAATACATAGACCATAATATGTCCCTAGTAAGCCTCTAGTTGACTAGCTCGTTGATCAACAGATAGTCATGGTTTCCTGACTATGGACATTGGATGTCGTTGATAATGGGATCACATCATTAGGAGAATGATGTGATGGACAAGACCCAATCCTAAGCATAGCACAAGATCGTGTAGTTCGTTTTGCTAGAGCTTTTTCCATGTCAAGTATCTTTTCCTTTGACCATGAGATCGTGTAACTCCCGGATACCGTAAGAGTGCTTTGGGTGTACCAAAGGTCACAACATAACTGGGTGACTATAAAGGTGCACTACAGGTATCTCCGAAAGTGTCTGTTGGGTTGACATGGATCGAGACTGGGATTTGTCACTCCATATGACGGAGAGGTATCACTGGGCCCACTCGGTAATGCATCATCATAATGAGCTCAATGTAATCAAAGTGTTTGATCACGGGATCATGCATTGCGGTACGAGTAAAGTGACTTGCCGGTAACGAGACTGAACGAGGTATTGGGATACCGACGATCGAGTCTCGGGCAAGTAACGTACCGATTGACAAAGGGAATTGCATACGGGGTTGTTTGAATCCTCGACATCGTGGTTCATCTGATGAAATCATCGAGGAGCATGTGGGAGCCAACATGGGTATCCAGATCCCACTGTTGGTTATTGACCGGAGAGTCGTCTCGGTCATGTCTCCATGTCTCCCGAACTCGTAGGGTCTACACACTTAAGGTTTGGTGACGCTAGGGTTATTAGGAAGACTTGTATGTGATTACCGAATGTTGTTCGGAGTCCCGGATGAGATCCCGGACGTCACAAGGAGTTCCGGAATAGTCCGGAGGTTAAGATTTATATATGGGAAGTCGTCATGCGGTCACCGGAAAGGTTCGGGGGCATATCGGTATTGTACCGGGGCCACCGGAGGGGTTCCGAGGGTCCACCGGTAGGGGCCACCTCTCCCGGAGGGCCTTATGGGCTGTATGAGGAAGGGAACCAGCCCAAAGTGGGCTGGGGCGCCACTCCCCCCTAGGGCCCATGCGCCTAGGGTTGGGGGAAACCCTGAGGGGGGGGGCGCCCCCCCCTTTGCTTGGGGGGCAAGCCCCCTCCCTGGCCGCCGCCCCCCCTCTAGATCTCATCTAGAGGGGCCCGGCCCCCTTCCCACTTCCCCTATAAATAGAGGGGCGAGGGGAGGGCTGCACACCTGATCCAAGGCGCAGCCCCTCCCCTCCCCAACACCTCTCCTCCTCCATCACGAGCTTGGCGAAGCCCTGCCGGAGTACTGCTGCTCCACCACCACCACGCCGTCGTGCTGCTGCTGGAGCCATCTTCCTCAACCTCTCCTTCCTCCTTGCTGGATCAAGACGGAGGAGACGTCGTCCGTTCTGTACGTGTGTTGAACGCGGAGGTGATGTCCGTTCGGCACTTGGTCATCGGTGATCTGAATCACGGCGAGTACGACTCCATCACCACCGTTCCATTGAACGCTTCCGCACGCGATCTACAAGTGGTATGTAGATGCAATCTCTCTCCCTTGACTCGTTGCTTAGATGAACTCATAGATGGATCTTGGTGAAACCGTAGGAAAAATTTTAATTTTTTGCAACGTTCCCCAACAGGTCTGTCCCTTTTTCCAGTAATAGCAGAACTTGAATGTAGCAGTCTGAAGAATTTTGAAACAATGACAGAAGACTTGATTGCAGTCTGAAACAATGACTAAATTAGTTGCCACATCATGAAACAAATGGCCAAGTGTGATCCCCTAGTGAGATTTGTCTACAAGGTTTTGCTAACTGAAGAAACAAGTGTGATCCTCGCAGTCTTAAGCAAATGCCAAAAGCAGCAAATTTCAGTAAAAAAAATCAGTTTTGACACATAAATCATGGAGGGGAATTGAAGGAGGGAGGCTTAACCTGCCAAGAAGACGCCACCGCCGTCATCGAGCTCGCAGTATAGTATGTGCAGGGATGGTGGAGCTTGCAGTACAGAAGGCGTCTCCGCCGCCGTCGAGCTCGCCATCAAGCTTGCTGTCGTCGGGCTTGTCGGCTACGTCTCCTGCCGTCTGGCCTCGCAGCCACCATATCAGCCTTGCCGACGCCGGATCTGAAGCAGCCGGAGCAGAGCGCGGCGGTCACTAAGGATGGGGGAAGCTAGGGGAGGAAGGCAAGCTGGAGCTGCGCGAGCAGGAGAGAGCCGCGGACGAGGCAGTTACGGCGGCGGCAAGCTGTGGCGGTGGTGGAGCAGGGCAGCTGCGTCTTCTGTCGGAGAAGGTCGGAAAAATCGATGCTTCTCCTCGGCGGGGAAGCAACGCGGGCGGAGGAGGAGGGGAGCAAGGAGGGGGAGCAGAGAAGGGAGATTCTTGCGTGGGGAATCTCCGGCGACGCCAGCAGCAGCTTCTTGGGGAGCCGAGCACAGTGCTCTGACAAGGGAGGAGACAAGCAGGGGGAACCGGCGAGGACAGGAGCGGAGGTGGGGGAGTGCGTCGTTTGTCGGGAATACATCGAGGAGGTTTTCGTAAAATTGCCACGAAGACAACTTTTCCCGGACGGAGGGAGTATAATTTGATAGTGCTTTATAATTCGATGTAGAGTGGAATAGGGAAAACTGCCTACCGGGTTGCCCGCATGGCCGACTCCGGAGGCCACCCCGCCGCACACCCAGCGGCCTTCCCACCACCGTCCGTGCCCACCTGCCGCCGCCGAAGGAGGCTATCGGTGCTGACGGCGGCGGCAGGGTGCTGCCCGTTCCTTCCATTCTCATCCATCCTCCCTCTCTGTTTTCCCCATCTAGCTGACTGATCTGCGGCGATCTGCACCGCACGCCCCGATCCGATCTGCTACGGCGTTGACTCGGTATGCTCCGGTTGGGCCTGCCGCGTTGGGCGCCTCGGAGGGCTCCGGCGGCTAACCCATCAGCCGTGGTGCAGCCATGCCCATCCCCCACGCCCGGCGCATGAGGCAGGTTCCGCTAGGCGGCTGGACTGCGTCGGGTCCGTCCTGGCCGAGTTGTGTTGCCGAGGGCGTTCCATCCGGCTTGGCCTAGCCC
>NW_021250312.1:20313-31619 GCF_002162155.2 Triticum dicoccoides | reverse complement strand
TTTGACAAATTTATGTTTCATGCAATGAATGACAATTGTGTATAATTGAACTGTAAAATTTTGAAATTCAAAAGTTCTCGTATTTGGGAGAAACAAAAAGCTGAAATTTCTATAAGAATAGCAGGAGTCTTAACGCAAACTGAATGGTCTAAACAGAGACTACAGTGATATTGTGGTACAACAAATCCACACTCATTTCTTTATTTCTTTGGTAGGGTTCAAGTTACAGGGCTATAAGCATATATTTCCTCCATTAACAAATATAAGATTTTCTAAATATTTTAATATAAACTACCTAAGGACTGCAATGAATTAACAAACACACTAAAACATGCCTATATACATCTGTTTATAAAAAGTTTAGAGCAACTTATATTTATAAACAGAGGGAGTATAAAAGATATCTAACCGACTTGATGAAGACCAGCTAATCCAACTCGGTTCAGTCGGCTCAAGTGTCTCAAAACAGGCTTTCATCCCGCTTTACAAATAAAGCAACAATCAAAGAGGTACACGGCCGGATACAAGATGATGAGGAAGCCCTCTTACATAACCGATTATGAGATATCCGGTATACGCAGAACATACGTGACGACACTGCCAGCAACGAGAACCAAAAGAACAAAACGTCCCCAGGGTATGCCCAAGTACACCTAAGCTCCACGATAACGCCCTCCAAGAGGGAGAACGGCGCAAAGCGTTGTCACAACTTACAATCGATTCGACATCGGATAAAAGGTCTTCATCAGGAACCCTGACATAGAGAGAAGAACCACAACAACGTATTCAAGAAGAGCACGGCACCCACGAGTGCCTCTGTCTTCGACTCGAAGGCATGGAGCTTTCGCTTGGCAATTCACCCGTGGGACCACGAGGCCGCCAGAAGAAGCGTTTATAGGAAATTAAACTACGCAAGGTACCGATCTGTTATTATTATTTTTCGTGGACAAGCCATCGATGTATTTAGCCAGGTCATGCAAGAGAGTCGATCGACACGTACAAACATGCACAACAACAAAATTATTATTCGTTTTCCTCCTGTCCCTGGCGGCTGGAACCCTAGCCGCCGCCAGGAGACCCAATCTTTCAGCGCCGTCCTCCGACGGCTCTCCTTCGCCGGCGACCTCGGTCGTCGGTGGTGAGGGGGGTCGCCGGATCCACGCGTGTGGATCGTTTTTACTCCCTCATAGTTTAGATTTTAGGCTGTTCATCGTCTTTGTTTCGGCGGCGACGATGACAGCGCTGAATAAAGATTCTTAAGATCCTTCCTTGACAAGGCCATTGGTCCTATGGTTGGGGATGCATTTGTAAACCAGTCTGTTCAAGCAAGGATGGCGTGGCGGCGGCGGCATCCTCGTGGTGGACCTGTGTCCTCGGACTCCGCCGTTGCGCCGGCGTTTGCTCCAGCATCGGCGCGGAGGTTGGGAGGTAGTCCAGGAGCGGATGCAGATTGTGGTCTGCATCGACCACATCTGGAAGACGGAACATGTGCTGGGTTCGTGGTTCGTGGATGGCAGGTATGGTTTCCTTCCGCAACATCTTAGTCGCGGTGGGATGCCAGATCTGGAGTTCGATGGCGTGTCCGGGGTGTTGCCCCGGTCTGATTCGTTCAACGGTAAGGGCTTCACTTTTGGTGAGCCACCTTGGAGGTCCGCAAAGCTGTATATCAGCGATGGAGCCGCGTCGAGCTCGGGTGAGGAGGTGATCCATCATTCTTTTTTTCGGTGGCTGCTGTCGTGGTGCCGGAGGCAGGTGATGGGCGTTGGTGTCAAGTTCAGAGATGTTCTGCTATCTTTTCAGTTTTGTCATGTCGGTCCTTACGTGACTTGTACTTTAATCTTTATGATATGAATGAGACACGTATTATCATGAAAAAAAACGTACAGACGTACACGGCCAGGCTGGATCTATCTATATATATAGAGCAAGTAAGTCCTCGGAGAGATCGATCTCTCTAGGGCAGGCAGGCAGGCCATGGAGGATGAGACGGCGGCACCAGCAGCCAAGATCCGGATCAAGACGAACCCGTACATCCCCCATGAGGTCGTCACCGAGATCCTCCTCCGGCTGCCCGTCACATCACTTCTCCGGTTCAGGTGTGTCTCCAAGGCATGGCATGCCACCATCTGCAACGATCCATCCTTCCAGTGCACGCACCTTCGCCGGCACAGGACCGACGACCCGTGCCTGCTCATCGCCCCGCGGATCCATGCCATCGGCCAAAATTTCAATGGTAGCCTCACCGGCCTCTACCAGTGGGAGGAGGACCATGCCTACGGCATCGCGACGGCCCTCCTGTACCCAATGCCGGTACCTCCGTTTCCCAAATTTCTCGAGGCGCACGACCTTGTGCATTGCGACGGGCTGGTGCTCGTGGGAACCCGGTCCGTAGCGTGGCTGCTCAACCCAGTGATGCGCCGCGTCATGGAATTACCCTAGGGGCGCCTTGGCGATTCAACGTCCTTCAGCTACCTCGAGGCGTTCGGTCTCGGGCGCGACCCTCGCTCCGACGCCTACAAGGTCGTTCGTTTCTTCACGCCTCCGCGTGTAGAGGTGTTGACGATTAGAAGCTCAGACCGGTGCTGGCACGAGACCGTGTCAAAACCCCCATGGTTTCACGTCAAGAGGCGGCCGACGGCGATCTGCTTCAGGGGGTCCTTGATCTGGACCGTTGATCAAAAGGATCGTAATGGTCAATTGGGTTTTCTGCAGTTTAGGTTGGATGAAGAAACATTCAGCCCCATTCCACCACCTCCTTGCTGGTCATGGGACGACCACGAGGCATCCACTTTACCCGAGTTGAGGCAAGTGCTGTGCTTGACCACAAGTGTAGGATTAATGAATCGATCCCTTGACATGTGGATATGCACCGACTTGGACCTTCCACAATGGGGGAAGTGCTACAACATCCTCTCTGACTGGACCCAACCTCTTCATCCGGTGGCCATGTTGGGTAATGGAGTACTCGTGTGCCGATCCTCTGGTAATTATCTGCACTGCTGCACTTTTCAACCTGGAAAAGGTATCACGGTCAACCATACAATTTGTATGAATGACCTAAGATATGACAACGTCGACGAGGGCATGCTTGTTGAATATCCAAGCCGAACTGCCACATACTATGATGCAATCCCCTACGTCCCAAGCTTTGTCTTGATCTAGCTGAAGTTTCAGCTTGGGTAACATTTGGTGCAACAAAGGCTTCATCTCATTGAAGCCTTTTATTATTTACCTAGATTGGTTACTATGCATTGCTTATCTTCTTATAAGAAAATTACGTATCAATTAAGTTTAGAACGTCACAAGGCATCTATCTGAAACTTTTCATTAGTCAGCCTAATAACCATCTGATGCTGCGCCCATTAAGCAGTGTTGAGATATTGCACACCGAGGTGAAAACCTCTATATAGTCTTTGCCGGGTGTGGTTGGATGTGATGAGATTTTTGCGTCCTCAGTGAGATGCTTGGTTTTTTAATTTTGAATAAATTTTGGTTGTGTGAGCAGCTAACGTTTTCATCGGTCTACAACGAGGATCGCATTGTCAATGGTTGTTGACCTTAAATACACATTTTTTTTCGTGATAAAAGAGCAATAGTTTTTTCGGATATGCAAAACGGTGCTCGGGCTGAGATGAGCTCTTTATCTAGGCCCTCAATATGCTTCCAGATTCGTGCTCGTCAGTGTATATAGTAGTGTATATGCGGTGTATTTTTGCTTTTCTATGTTTTAAAAGTCTTACGCCAGGCACACGCCAGTCTATGATCTGACAGCAACAGCGTCACTGCAACACTGCACCGAGTCAGTAGGTGTCAGTAGGTCCCATTGATTCACGAGCGTGATGGGCATGCACCTCTTTATTTCTGTCAGATATAACATCGGATCACTAATTAAGAAAAGAAACTGCATGTTTAGTACTGTAAATTAAAGATTAACTTGCATGCCACTATCTCAGCAGTAGTGGAAGGCACAAATTAGCAGCAACCGATTATCCTCAATTAGCACCTAACATGATTAGCATTGCTCGATCACAAAAACACAGAAGAATTTCATGATTCCTCCGATGAAGTACTAACAAACCTTAACCAGCAATTACTAACTGTTATCTGGCCTCTCGTCGGAAATAAAAAAGAATCTATAGGCATGCTTACGAAGAGCACAGCCTGCAACCAGAGCGTGCGTTAACGACAGCGACGCGCCACGCTCGACGCCGGCCGCCGGGTGCCAAAATGGGCACCTTATCTGCCTTCTCGTGCACGCTGCTGCACGCGTTCGCCCGCGATGTCGTTGAGCCTGGTTGCTTGCGTTGGCCGACGCCGGCGACGCAGGATAGAACAGTCCCAAGCATCAGACTGGACGGTGATGCAAGATCCATGTGCATGTTAGGCGGGGACCCTCCATGGTCTTCTCCGTCTCGGATGCCGAGCTCATAGAACAGCACGTTTGCGGTGTAAATTCAGGAGGGGCTAGCCGGAACGGCGAGTGCTTTGCATGGCTATGGCATGCGGCCGCCCTCGCTGCCGGCGGCAAGGATTAACGAAAGCCTCATAGTCGCAGGTGACAGGACTAAGAAGAGAGAATTGACCGAGAAACTGCTACCTTCTCACATAAATGCCTGAGAAATAAAGATGAGAGAGAGACGAATGTAGTAACTGACGAGAGAGAGCGAACAGTCGTATTTTCCCACGTACACCCATCGTATTTCCTCTCAAAACTAGAAAGTGGCACAGATCACAAGACTACTCTATGGTTCAGATAAAGAGCTCAGCTGAGCTCGGGAGCCAAAACGCTGCTTCCTAGTTTTTTCTCACGGCATCTCTTGGTCCTCTTTTTTGGTGGTCAAGAGACAAAGCGGCCGTAACATTATAAGGGTCATGCCATGAGTTTTCACGAGCTCATGTGGGTTCTTGAATCTCATGATGGCTAACTCGTTCAGCTTTTAGAAAGTTATATTCATATTTGAAGGAATGCGGAATGGGCGGGAGTTAGAGATGACGAATTCAAATAGTTCGTTGTAACTTTGTTTGTACTAGGGTCTTTATGGCCCGTGCTCGTATCAATTACTTATGTATCTCATACTATATTGTGAGGAAGTGAGGGAACTAGAGAGGAGGCAGGGAGCATGTGTGCATTTTTTCGATTTAGTTCATTCACTGTAACTCTTTTTATCATTCTATATATAGGTACCTGGGGAGGAGTAAGGATGTACTCGGGGTTGAACCACATGCATATTTTGTAGTCGCAGCATAATGTCGTCTGTTGGTGATGGTTGATCTGCCGATCCCCTCCGCGGGCTCACACACATCACCACCTACAACAACCATCGGTACCTTTCCTTTGGGAATATATCTTACAACTCTTATCCCTCAAATGGTTTTATATATGGTGGACACTCCCTCGCTAGTATTTCGACCATGTTGTTCCTTCTCTACCTTCCTTGTTAGCAAGGTCGGTGGTGGAAGAAAAATAAATAAAGGAACCACCCCAACGACAACAGTCGGGATCCATTCTCCATGAACATCTCTGACAAAGGGACACTAGTAGAAAACCACCCATTAGTCCCGGTTCGTAAGGGCCTTTAGTCCCGGTTCGGGAACCGGGACTAATGGGTCGTTACTAATACCTCAACCCATTAGTCCCGGTTCAAACACGAACCGGGACCAATGTGCCTCCACGTGGCCCTGTGCGCCGAGCCCAGTCAGGGGGCCTTTGGTCCCGGTTGGTGGCTCCAACCGGGACCAAAAGGCATCCACGTGTCTGCATTCCAGTGGCTGGGGTTTTTGTTTTTTCTTGAAAGGAGGGGGGTTGGGGGTTTTGGGGGGTTAATATAGGTGTTTCGTATATTGTGTTAGCTAGCTAATTAATAAAGAGAAGTGTCCTCTCTTATGTCCGTGCTTGGTCGACGCTACGTAGTATATATACATAAGTGATCGAGAGAACCATTCAGTACAGAAGTTCGTCATGCATACCGAGAGAAGTGATCGATCGACCTCTCCTTCTCCGAGAGATTGGTCGAACAACAAGTTTTACTGGCTACATACATGTACAATCTATATAAGATCTCTTAATTACAAACCACTAGCATTTGAATTGAAGTTCCACATGGTATTCTCCGGCTTTACTGATGACGTGTTCAAGAAAGAATCCCGCCAATTCCTCTTGAATTGCTTTCATGGGATCTGGTTCTAGGAGCCCGCATCTGCCACGTCTAATTAATTTGAAGAAGGGGGTTAATTAATACATATATATGAATGAAACTCAACAGAAATGATGGTGTAATAAAATGAAATTGTGAATATTGCTTACGCACTTCATATTGTCTTCTAGAGTAGCCCCACTTGTTTTTCAAAGTCGCGTTGTGGATGAACTCGCACACGTAGTATCCACAGAAATCATTCCCTTCCTCCTGCCACAAGCACTTTACGAGAAATAGAGGTCAATCAAACTGATAATGAAGCATTATATAAATGGCATTGATGAAAGTATAGCTATAGAATCAACGGGAGATGCGCGCCAGTAGTACTTACTTTCGGGTATACATATCGCAGCTCCTTCGACAGTCCCGGAGCTTGTGCGGTGAACTGTTTCCAAACCCTGCAAGACAAAGAAAATAATTATTATTACTTGAGATATCAGGAAATGAACAAAAAGTTGCCGATATGGTGCGATAATGATCGATTGAACTTACTTGCTGAGCATTTCAGTCATGTCCGCATAGGTGCTGGGATCTTTCCGTCTGGAGTCTAAGACGGTTACTAGTCCACGCTCAAGCTTAATCTCCAGAAGAATATAGTGGTACCTGCACGCATGCATAACTCATCAATTACATTAACCTCGCTCGAGTAATAAGGAAAACCGAATATGCACACGATAGTAACACTCACGGGCCGTTGTAAGGAAAGAGTATGGTATCTTTGTTTTGATTTTTGATCAATGATTGTAGCAAGTTGTCCTCGGCCTCTTCGACGCGCTTTTTAACCAGAAATACATCTATGATATTTGTGTTAATGAACCCAATATCATAGATTTCATTTTTTTTGCACTCGACGATCTTCAATCTGCATAATATATTGAGGATAATTAATTATAAATACATGCAATGAAAGAGCCGAGCTATATATACAGACTAATGACAGAAATAGTACTTACAGGCAGTAGCAAAAGACCATTAATTTATCGAGGGCCTTTTGATTGAAGAACTCGAAGAACTCCTCAAATGGAATAGACAACACATCATTTGAAACGAGGTCGTGCTCCTCTTTAATTTTCAGATACAAAGTGTTCGTCCCCTCAGACTCTCTGCAGGTTTTCATGTACCAACTATGGAATCTTCGCATCATTGTTGTCAGAGACTTTTCATCTTTGACGAGAGGCTTCCCGTACTCGTATCTGAAAAAGTCCACCTCCATGAAATCAGGAAGTACATCGTCAGGCAGGTAATCTTCAAGATTGCCATAACCAGCCACCGTCCCCGGAGGATTAGACACATTGAGCGGGGGGCACGATTGTTGTGCTTGTTCGCCGAGCTGGGCAATTTTTTTCCCCTTTGCTCGTTGTTCTTTTGACCTTTTATCACTGACAGTAGTTCCCGACCGCTTGGCTTGGAGATATGTCTGTTCAGTAATGCGCTCATAGTTGGTTCTCGGTGGAGACTTTGGTGGTTTCCTCAGGGCATCGAGAGTGCGCTTTGCTTTCACCGGATCTACCTTCTCCTCCGGAGGTGGATGTATCTTTGCTTTCACCCCTTCAAAGAACTCCTTCACTTGGGCCTGCACGATCGTATTGTTTTCCTCCTTGGTCCTCTCGTACGGTAACTTCTCTAGAGGCTTTAGAGGTGGACCGTATCTGTATTGCCTCTCTCTTCTTGTGCTGCGAGACGCCGGAGCAGACGGAGCGGCTGCGGCGTCTGTCTTCTTTCGTGCTTGCTTACGAGGCGGAGGAGAAGGACTACGACGCGTCGGAGCAGCCGGGGCGGCGGTGGGTCTCTTCCGCCCTTGCTGGCGAGGCGGAGAAGGAGGAGGCGGAGTGCCATCACGCGCCGGAGAAGGAGGCGGAGTGCCGCCACGCGTGCCCTGATCGTCACTCGCCGAAGGAGGAGGCGGTGGAGGAGGCGGAGTGCCGCCACGCGTGCCCTGATCGTCACTCGCCGGAGGAGGAGGCGGTGGAGGAGGCGGAGTGCCGCCACGCGTGCCCTGATCGTCACTCGCCGGAGGAGGAGGCGGTGGAGGAGGCGGAGTGCCCTGACTCGCTGGAGGAGGAGGAGGAGGCGGAGGCGTCCAGTTCAGAAGGTCGATGAGCTCCTTCCGCCATAGGCATGGAGTCTTCAGAGCAGAACCCAGCCTAGTCTCCCCTTCACCGGTAGGGTGCTCAAGCGCGAGGTCCTCAAATCCCTCCGTTATTTCATCCACCATCACCTTAGCAAATCCTTTTGGAATCGGCTGGCAGTGATAAGTTGTGCCGGGTCCACTAGGATAAACTTGGCCAACAGCTGCCTTCACCTTCAAATTCATGCATCGCGCCATAATGTGGCAATTTTGAGACTCCGTGATACCATCCACGGGATAGCATCCACGGGATAGCTGGCAGGAGCCGTCAAGACATGCTCCGGCTGAAGCAGCTCGGTGGAAGCAACGCTGCTTCTCCGCTGAGATGGCGGGGTAGCTTCGGGGGAAGCTTCGGCATGTCGTTTGTTGCGATCTCTGCTTCTCGTTCCTCTTCTCGATCCTCTAACCCCATTACCCTTCCAAGCAGCGCCTGCATTTGGTCCTGCTCCAGTTTCTTCCTACTCTCATGGGTTTTGTAACCCCCTGCGTCCGGAAAACCAACCTTCCACGGAAGGGAGCCTGGCATGCCTCGTGTCCGTCCAGGGTGCTCGGGATTCCCAAGGGCCATTGTGAGCTTGTCCTTCT
Organism: Triticum dicoccoides; assembly: GCF_002162155.2. Classification (NCBI taxonomy): domain Eukaryota; kingdom Viridiplantae; phylum Streptophyta; class Magnoliopsida; order Poales; family Poaceae; genus Triticum; species Triticum dicoccoides. The sequence goes on along the minus strand of NW_021250312.1, from coordinate 22,712 downwards.
CCCTGTTTGGAAGGAACGTCCCTCGCTGCGCTGCATCGATATAGTGTCGAAGGTTCTTGACTGGTGTTTGCAGTTGCTCGTCCGTCCACTGACACTGCCCTGTTACATGGTCCAAGGTTCCGCCAGCCCCGAAGAACCAAGTCCGGCAACGGTCTGGCCAGCGCATTGTCTCTGGTTCGATCCCTTTTTCAAGCAGATCATGCTCAGCCTTGGAGCACTTAGGCCGGGCTTTGAGGTAGCCACCTGACCCCGTGCGATGGTGAAGCTTCTTCTTCGCAGCATTTTTCTTGTTTGTCTCCGACATCTTCTTACTCTTTTCCGATGTCTTGTGGGCCACAAATGCGGGCCAGTGATCTTTGATCTTCTCATATTTGCCGATGAATTCTGGTGTCTCTTTTTTCTTGACAAACTAGTTCAGCTCTTTCCTCCACCTCCTCATTAGGCCTGCCATCTTCTTAAGAGCACAAGACTTGATTAATTGCTCTTTAACTGGCTTCTCCGGATCCTCCTCTGGCGGTAGGGTGAAATTTTCCTTCAGCTCATTCCAAAGATCTTCTTTCTGCATATCATTGACATAAGACACCTAAGCGTCTTCATCCTTAGCAGGCTTATAACATTGCTGGATGCTGATCGGGATCCTGTCCCTAACAAGAACCCCGCACTGAGCAGAAAATGCCTTCTTTGTCCGGATGGGTTCAATCGGTTCGCCGTCGGGCGCGATTTCTATGATCTCAAACTTTTCATCCGAGCTCAACTTTTTCTTCGGGCCTCGTCTCCTTACCGAAGTTGTGCTCGATCCGGAGGGCTAGAAATTATAAGGAAGAAAGACGACAGTAATTAATATGTGTACATATACCAAAACAATGGATGCATCAATTAACTTGTCAGCACGGGCTTAACTAATATATATATACCTGGCCGGACTCGGTTCGGTGACCGGAGCAGTTAGCACGGTCTCCTTCGTCTTGTACCTCCATTGTGTCACCGGAGCCATCATGAACATGGTCCTCCTCTTGTACCGGCATTAATGGGTCGAAGCCATCATAATCATAGCCCTCTTCTTCATCCAGCTGACCAACGGTGTCGATGAGAAATGACGCAACATCATCACTTCCATTTGCGATTATTTCCCCCAACATCGCTTCTGTTTCTTCGTCTCGGGAGTGCTCCATAGTTTCTGCAAATATTGACAACATGTCAATTATTATTCAAACATGGTACATAGTGGCAAACGTAGAACTAGCTAGCTAATCACAATAAGGAATCATGTTAGTGGCCTCGACGCTGCTTCTCTAGGGTTTAGGGTCGCCTCGACACAAAGCTTCAAGGGTTTGGGGTGGCCTCGACGATAACGCTCTTTTAACTTGATAAATTTGGGTGGCCTCGAGAGAATTAATTTGTCGGGTAGGGGCGCGGCGGGAGGGGGTACGTAGGAGACCTGCAACATCGTTTTCTCTCTAGGGTTTGGGTCTCCTCGAGAGTTTTGGTCGAGCGAGAGGGCCGAGTGGGGTGCTGCAGTTGTATCTAGAGGGGGTTATATCGACAATGACGCGACATACATATACATGGGAAAATAATGTTATCGGGGAGGGGGTATCGGTACCACCCCCTCGTGTTGAAGTTTCTTCTTTCTCCTTTCCTTTCTTTCTTCTTCTCCTATTCTTTTTCTTCTTCTCCCTCGAGAAAGGAAAATAATTAAGGAAAAGGAAGAAAAGAGGAAGAAGGAAGAAGGAAGAAGAAGAAGAAGTAAAAGAAGAAAAAAAAAGAGGAGAAGAAGAAAAAATAGAATTTCTTCTTTCTCCTCTATTCCTTTCTTCTTCTCCTCTTCTTTTTCTTCTTTTTTCCTCTTCTTATTTATTTCTCCTCTTCTTCCTCTCCTCTTTTTCTCCTTTCTTCCTCTTCTTATTTTCCTTTTTCCTCTCATCCTTTTAGTATTGCTTGTTTTAAAAAAATGTTCAAATAGAAAATTTCGAAAAAAAACAAAGGTTTTGCCTAATGCATTGTTCATATGAATATACAAACATTTGCATATTCTACAATAATTAATATCAAAAAAAAAATCTATGAACAAAAAAAACCTAACTTTTCTAAAAATCTATCTTTTGCATATATGAAAACATTAATACTCATATGAACAATAAATACATATATCAACAAAAACATAATCTGAACAATTTTTAAACATTACATACACATAGCCACATACATACACATATACATTATATATATATATATATAAACAAAAAAACTAAACTAATAAAAATGAAAAAAAACAGAGCCGCATATATATATAGCCACATACATACACATATATATATACATTGAACAAAAAAATAAAACTAATAAAAATGAAAGAAAAAATAGAGCCGGTGCGGCACGGCGGATCACAGCGGTGGCGG
>NW_021250312.1:4737-18848 GCF_002162155.2 Triticum dicoccoides | reverse complement strand
TGTTGTTTTTTTGTTTTGTTTTCTGCATTATTTATTTTCTTTTGTTTTTTGCTTTATTTTTTAATTCTTTTTGCTTTTAGTTTTAGGAAAATTATAAACTTTCTGTTAGTGCCATTACTTTTCAAATTTGAAAACACTTTTTTTGTTTTCTTTCTTGCTTTATTTATTTTATTTTGTTTCTACTTACAACAAAATACTTATTGTTGCTATTTTTAATTATTACGAGGGCCGAACCATAAGACATTAAAGCATTTCAAATGAACTCTGAAAAAGTTGAAAGTTGGCATGGTATCATAAATTGACCCACACATAGCATGTGCATGTACAAAACGAACAATGGTATCATACTCGTCAGTTACAAAGTTGGCATGGTATCATCATAATAGTTGCAGGAGAAAGTCTTCACTTTTTCTTCGCTTGTGTCATTTGCTTATTGCGCCGTAACCATGGATAATCTTCATCGTTTATCAGGATGCTGGGGTCAGCCTTGACTTTAAAGGGAGGAATTTCATGAAACTTTTCATAATCTTCAGACATGTCTGTCTTGTCCTCCACTCCCACGATGTCCCTTTTTCCTGAAAGAACTATGTATTTGCTTCCTTATCTTTTCTCTTTCTCGGTCTGCTAGACATGTCCTTCACATAGATAACCTGTGCCACATCATTGGCTAGGACGAACGGTTCGTCAGTGTACCCAAGATTTTTCAGATCCACTGTTGTCATTCTGTACTGTGGGTCTACCTGTACCCCGCCTCCTGACAGATTGACCCATTTGCACTTAAACAAAGGGACCTTAAAATCATGTCCGTAGTCAAGTTCCCATATGTCCACTATGTAACCATAATATGTGTCCTTTCCCCTCTCGGTTGTTGCATCAAAGCGGACACCGCTGTTTTGGTTGGTGCTCTTTTGATCTTGGTCAATCGTGTAAAATGTATTCCCATTTATCTCGTATCCTTTCCAAATCAATACAGTCAAAGATGGTCCCCTGGATAACAAGTACAGCTCATCACAAACAGTGTTGTCACCTCTGATACGTGCTTCCAACCAACTGCTGAAAGTCCTGATGTGTTCACATGTAATCCAGTCGTCGCACTGCTCCGGGTGTTTGAAGCGCAGATTGTTCTTGTGTTCATCGACATACGGGGTCACCAAGGTAGAGTTCTGTAGAACTGTGTAGTGGGCTTGAGACCAAGAATATCCGTCCCTGCATATTATTGAGTCCTTTCCAAGCGTGCCTTTTCCAGTCAGTCTCCCCTCATACCGCGATTTAGGGAGACCTATCTTCTTAAGGCCAGGAATGAAGTCAACACAAAACCCGACGACATCCTCTGTTTGATGGCCCATGGAGATGCTTCCTTCTGGCCTAGCGCGGTTACGGACATATTTCTTTAGGACTCCCATGAACCTCTCAAAGGGGTACATATTGTGTAGAAATACGGGGCCCAGAATGACAATCTCGTCAACTAGATGAACTAGAACGTGCGTCATGATATTGAAGAAGGATGGTGGGAACACCAGCTCGAAACTGACAAGACATTGCACCACATCACTCCTTAGCCTTGGTATGATTTCTGGATCGATCACCTTCTGAGATATTGCATTGAGGAATGCACATAGCTTCACAATGGCTAATCGGACGTTTTCCGGTAGAAGCCCCCTCAATGCAACCGGAAGCAGTTGCGTCATAATCACGTGGCAGTCATGAGACTTTAGGTTCTGAAACTTTTTCTCTGCCATATTTATTATTCCTTTTATATTCGACGAGAAGCCAGTCGGGACCTTCATACTAAGCAGGCATTCAAAGAAGATTTCCTTCTCTTCTTTGGTAAGAGCATAGCTAGCAGGACCTTCATACTGCTTTGGAGGCATGCCGTCTTTTTCGTGCAAATGTTGCAGGTCCTCCCGTGCCTCAGCTGTATCTTTTGTCTTCCCATACACGCCCAAGAAGCCTAGCAGGTTCACGCAAAGGTTCTTCGTCACGTGCATCACGTCGATCGAAGAGCGGACCTCTAGGTCTTTCCAGTAGGGTAGGTCCCAAAATATAGATTTCTTCTTCCACATGGGTGCGTGTCCCTCAGCATCACTCGGAACAGCTAGTCCGCCGGGACCCTTTCCAAAGATTACGTGTAAATCATTGACCATAGCAAGTACGTGATCACCGGTACGCATGGCGGGCTTCTTCCATTGATCTGCCTCGCTTTTGAAATGCTTGCCTTTCTTTCGACATTGATGGTTGGTCGGAAGAAATCGACGATGGCCCAGGTACACATTCTTCATGCAGCTTGCCAGGTATATACTATCGGTGTCAAGTAAACAGTGCGTGCATGCGTGGTATCCCTTGTTTGTCTGTCCTGAAAGGTTACTGAGAGCGGGCCAATCGTTGATGGTCACGAACAGCAACGCCTTTAGGTTAAATTCCTCCTGTTTGTGCTCATCCCACGTACGTACACAGTTTCCATTCCACAGCTATAAAAGTTCTTCAACTAATGGCCTTAGGTACACATCAATGTCATTGCCGGGTTGCTTAGGACCTTGGATGAGAACTGGCATCATAATGAACTTCCGCTTCATGCACATCCAAGGAGGAAGGTTATACATACATAGAGTCACGGGCCAGGTGCTGTGATTGCTGCTCTGCTCCCCAAAAGGATTAATGCCATCCGCGCTTAAAGCAAACCATACGTTCCTTGGCTCACTTCCAAACTCATCCCAGTACTTTCTCTCGATTTTTCTCCACTGCGACCCGTCAGCGGGTGCTCTCAACTTCCCGTCTTTCTTACGGTCCTCACTGTGCCATCGCATCAACTTGGCATGCTCTCCGTTTCTGAACAGACGTTTCAACTGTGGTATTATAGGAGCACACCACATCACCTTCGCAGGAACCCTCTTCCTGGGGGGCTCGCCGTCAACATCACCAGGGTCATCTCGTCTGTTCTTATACCGTAATGCACCGCATACCGGGCATGCGTTCAGATCCTTGTACGCACAGCGGTAGAGGATGCAGTCATTAGGGCATGCATGTATCTTCTGCACCTCCAATCCTAGAGGGCATACGACCTTCTTTGCTACGTATGTACTGTCGGGCAATTCGTTATCCTTTGGAAGCTTCTTCTTCAATATTTTAAGTAGCTTCTCAAATCCTTTGTCAGGCACAGCATTCTGTGCCTTCCACTGCAGCAATTCCAGTACGGTACCGAGCTTTGTGTTGCCATCTTCGCAATTGGGGTACAACCCTTTTTTGTGGTCCTCTAGCATGCGATCGAACTTCAGCTTCTCCTTTTGACTTTCGCATTGCGTCCTTGCATCGACAATGACCCGGCGGAGATCATCATCATCGGGCACATCGTCTGGTTCCTCTTGATCTTCAGCAGCTTCGCCCGTTGCAGCATCATCGTGCACATGGTCTGGTTCCTCTTGATCTTCTGGAGCATCACCGTATTCAGGGTGTACATAGTTGTCATCGTACTCTTCTTCTTCGCCGTCTTCCATCATAACCCCTATTTCTCCGTGCCTCGTCCAAACATTATAGTGTGGCATGAAACCCTTGTAAAGCAGGTGGGTGTGGAGGATTTTCCGGTCAGAGTAAGAGTTCGTATTCCCACATATAGGGCATGGACAACACATAAAACCATTCTGCTTGTTTGCCTCAGCCACTTCGAGAAAATTATGCACGCCCTTAATGTACTCGGAGGTGTGTCTTGAACCGTACATCCATTGCCGGTTCATCTGTGTGCATTATATATAATTAACTTGTCAAAAATCATTACAGAACATCATGAATAGATAATTAAGTGACCAAATTAATAGAAGTTCATCATCACATTAAAACCAAAGTACATACATAGTTCTCATCTAACAACATAGAGCTCTGCAGAGCATCTAAATTAATTAAACCATACACTGAAACTATGTAAAACATTTCAATGCGAAAACAAATGCGATCATAATCGCAACCAATGTAACAACTGATCCAACGGCATAATGATACCAAGCCTCGGTATGAATGGCATATTTTCTAATCTTTCTAATCTTCAAGCGCATTGCATCCATCTTGATCTTGTGATCATCGACGACATCCGCAACATGCAACTCCAATATCATCTTCTCCTCCTCAATTTTTCTATTTTTTTCCTTTAACAAATTGTTTTCTTCTTCAACTAAATTTAACCTCTCGACAATAGGGTCGGTTGGAATTTCCGGTTCAACAACCTCCTAGATGAATAAAATCTATGTCACGTTGGTCGGCATAATTGTCATAAACAATAAATGAACCAATAGTTATGAAAAGATAATATATACCACATCCGAATCATAGACAGGACGAGGGCCGACGGGGGTGGATACCAAAAGCATCGCACTATATAAGATGCAATAATAAAAGTAAGAAAATTATACAAGTATATATCTATCTAAACATACAAATAAGAATATTTTTCCTTTCAGAAAGAAGATAAGAACAAGAGGCTCACCACGGTGGTGCCGGCGATGAGATCGGTGCGGGTGATCGACGACGTTGAAGACGGGGACGGGGCGTGACGGACCGCTAAACCTAGAGAAATATGGAGGAAAATGGAGCTTGGCGGTCGAGCTTGGAGAGGAGAAACCCTAAGTAGTGTGGCTCGCGCATTCCATCGAACACCTTGTGTGCATAGGAGGTGAGGTAGAGCACCACCAAGCCCTCTCCCCCTCGGCCAGAAAAAACAGAGGAGTGTGCTCTGCTCTTGCGCGAGGGGGGTATATATAGGCACCACCATTGGTCCCGGTTAGTCGCATGAACCGGGACTAAAGGTTTGCCTTCGGTCCCCGTTCAAGCCACCAACCGGGACCAATTGTGGTGGGCCAGGAGTGCGGCCCATTGGTCCCGGTTCGTCCCACCAACCGGGACCAAAAGGTCCAGACGAACCGGGACCAATGGCCCACGTGGCCCGGCCAGCCCGCGGGGCTCACGAACCGGGTCAAATGCTCCCATTGGTCCCGGTTCTGGATTGAACCGGGATTAATGGGCTGGACCGGTCTGGACCATTGCCCCCTTTTCTACTAGTGGGAGCACCATCAGACTAAAAGCAAGACACAAATCCTTAATGGCTACATTGTTGAACAATACTACCTTTTGATACCATTTGAACATTTAGATTTAATTTGAATTTAAGTCATGTTTAGCGAACGAACTCATACTATATTGTACCAACCAACCAGTGTCACAATCAATTATAACATAAGAATCTCACAACAAAGAATAATTATATTTAATTCATGCTAACCTATGAGGTCCGTCAAGGGGGGCGCTGCAGTCTCGATCGCCACAAGGGCAGCCGCCGAGGTATCGACTAATGGTCAAGCAGTCTTGGCGGATGACTCAGCCATCTCAGCAGTTGTAGCCGTCCTCTCTGCAGAGGCAACCGTGACCTCGGCATAGGACTTCGCCCTCCGTGCTGTTGCAGCCGCCCTCTCGGCATCGCCTGCCACTTCAACCGCCCTCTCGACCACTGCAAGAGAGAATCGTGGTAGGCAGCCGCCCTCTCAGCCACTGCAGCCATCCTGTGGGGGGCCTAGATCTCCCTAACTATGAATCTCCACGAGATCATCTTTGTCATCCGCTAGTGAACACACGGACCTAACATGAAGAAAAAACACATTGGATTTGAATTGCAAAGTCAAGACACAGACTAAACCTAGCATAAGTCAAACCTAGAAGAATCACGTACTCTGCATTTGAGCCAACTTTCAGTCCATCAAGGCTCTCAACAACTGTCATCTCTCTAATGGTTGTATATATCGTGGACACTCCCTCAGTGGTATTTCGAATATTGGTGATGGTCGTTCCTCCACATATCTTCTACAAGGAAGAGATGAGGAGGAACGGCCTCCTATAAACGTCTCCACAGCTCCTATAGTTTCACGGGAGAAGAGGGGGCCCGTGATCTTGCCTGGGGCGAGGTAGATCGGCGCTGGCGCCACAACTCCTAAGGTTTCACCTAAGGGTGGAAGCAGTAAAGAAAACGATTCACTCCAAACATTCACTCTTTTAGACTAGGAGCAAATGTTCTTCAACTTTCTTCTATATGTAATTATATATGTTGAGATTAATGTCTATACTTACATGAGTATAGTATAATAATAGGAGCAATATTTTTGTGCATCAGTGCCCACACATTTTCTCTTGATCCATCACTACACATAAAACATGCACTCGTGTTTTTTTATTACTGCCAACATGCAAAGCAGAAAACCAAGTTTCATTTTCCTGCCTCCCATCTGGTAATCCGAAAGAATCAAATACATTATAACCAGAGCCAGGAGAATGGACCTATATGTAGCTGCGCTGCTGCTCCGATGAAAGAGGGTAGCTTCTTCCGCTGCTGCTGTGGACGCCCCTCCTTAACCATGTTAATGTGGAGATTGCAACCTTCCAAAACCAAGCCACTGAGAGCATCTAGAGCATCTTCTAGGTGGGCATGGGATGTTGACATAGTTACGTGGCCGATATATCGTGAGCGCTTGGTCTTCTTATCGCAGATCACCTCGGTGCTGAACACTTTACCATGTTTGCCGAACAAGAGTCGCAGCTGAGAGCTTTTCACGGTGAGAGGTAGGTTGTACACCAACACCTTGAAACAAGGCTCATAATATCTCTCGACGTGAATGACGTGTGTTGGACACGTAATCTCTTGCCTCTTCACGCCACGAGCTTCCAGAGAGCTCCTATTGATTTCCTGATAGAGCAACATCAATGTTAATCATCAGTTCATCACTACTAGAATTTTATCGTGTACGTCTAGGCCTCGAGATGCTTGCTTACACATAGTCCCGAGTGTTAAACTCTAGATGGTATCGGTTCTATTAGCCATATGTCATGATAAAACTACCAGAAATAGCATTATGTGAAATATAATTTTGTGATGTTTATTTTGCAGGTGTGTAATTACCTGAACCGGAGCCATGATTGTTTCTGGGATGAGCCAAGTGCACTTCTCGCAATTCCATCCTTGAGGCAGCCGCTCAATGAACTTGACTTCATCATTGACAAGGTTGTACCTGAACACACCGTATTGCTTATATGGCGCGGCCTTACTATTGGTGTAGACGAAGTAGACGGAGCCTCCATGGCCAACAAGCACGGAGGCGTCGATGGCAAAGCTGTTGGGCGACCCCAAGAAGAGGGCGCGATCGGCCAGGCTGTAGCCATCCTTTCTCACCCACTGTCTCTTATCCCCGTCTAGCGCGCACACCCACATGGAGAACCTGCGCGAATCATTGTAGTATGTCCGGACATGGATGGTCGCCCACAAAAGCTCGCCACGGGACTCAAGGAGGTAACTGTATTGCTCCAAGTAATTTCCACACATAGTTGGTAGCCGCTGCAATGGGATCCCCATGTTGTCAACCCCCCGCTGTGTAGAGATTTGCCACACGCTAGACTCAATAGTTACCAGGATTCTGCCATTACGGTAAGTGGCGCAGTACTCTCGGCTCCTATTGGTGTTCTCAAAGATCGTCTCCACGAACGTCCACTCTGCATCACCAGGTTGCAGGAGCACCGCCGTGAAGCTGGCTATGGTCTTGGTGTCCTCGAAGACGGTGGAGACACCGTAGAGAAGGGTCGTACCATCAGCATAGACAGCGCCGTGGAGGTTTTCCTCCCATCGGCCGTCCACGCAGCACTTATGCGGCAAGAGAGGCAGACGGGTGACGGCTCCGGTTAGAGGGTCGTGCAGGCTAGGGCGGCGATGTTCGACCGTGAGGTACCGGATGGTGGTTGCATCGTGAGTAGACAGCCAGATCCTCCTCCCGGATTCGGCGATAGGCAGCAACGCGCGGTAGCTGGACTTGGAGAAGAGGCACCTGAACCTTAGTGGGACGGAGTCTTCCTCCGGCGTGGGGAGGAGCCACGGTGGGAAGGAGTGGATCGGCTTGGATGAGTCGCGCCACGGCCTGCAGACGGCGCTGAAACGGAGGAAGTCGACCGCATCGCGAAGGCGACTGGAGATGTCATGGAGCACGTCCGGTGGGAGGTCTGGCCAGGTGGACTGCTCCATGACGGCGGGATCGAGCGAGAATTTGTGATGGACGGATAGAGGATTAGATGGAATCGAAAAGGCCGTGCGTTTGTTTCCGATTAGCCGGGTTATTTTATTTTTTTGAGCTAAACCGGGTTTTTATATAGCTACGTACGGGTACGGCCGTGTCATACTCTAATACGTAATAAGGATGCCCATCGAGTTTACTTTAAGACGAACAGCCGTCGTCTCCTTGTTGCTTGGGCTGCCTTTTTCTTTTTCATGTCAAAAAAATCGTTTGGAACGTGGGCTATTCGTTTTTATGTAGTCATTGGAGATTAATAGGATTTCGACTTACGGCAGAAACTTAGCCATGTTGAGTTGGTCCCGGACTTGCCTCAGTTTAACTGCTCGCCCTGAAGGTATCCTGGGTTCGACTTACGGCAGCCAGACTCGTTCTCTTTTGTTACAAACTATTCTCGAACGGGCTCACGCCCTGCTTTATATATAATAAAGCAAACATCACGGTACACGGCCAAGTGATATGAGGCAATGAGGAGGCCCTCTTACATAGCAGATCCCAGGATAATCGAACAGCACACATGAACACGAGAATGCTGCCAAAAAGTAATACAGGTAGGCCTGAAAACATGACACGGCACGCACTAGGACACCTAGGCAGCTCATCCATGCCACGATGAGGCACCCAGAACCACCACGGCGAGCACAATCCTCAAGTTTCAGATCTAGACACCGCTATTGCCAATGATAGGACGCGAGAGCCCGAGCCCCCACCGCTACACCCCTTTCCGCCCACATGCCCAATAAGCATAGCCATCGCCGCCGTCATGGTGCGCGTCAAAGAGCCAACCATACGGACATCCACCCGAGGCCGCCGCACCAGCATCCATGTCTCGAGATACTGTCAACCGCCCCCGCCACAGCGCACCAATCATGGTAGGAGGAGCAGAGGCACTCCATCTACTCCTAACCCGGCACCAGCCACCCGATTTGTTTCAGCGTCTCCACCATAAGAAATGGCCACACTGTCATCCTAGGCCAGACCCGGTGGACCTAGGACACGATCGAATGACTACTGATGGCCGCCGTTGAAAAAGCCTCGGCCTAGGCGAGCTGACACGCCGACATGACCACGGCTAATGGCGCCGATCTGTCCGACAGCATAACGGTCCCTCCCGAAGATGCCATGATCCCTCAACCGTCACAATAACATGAGGACGCGACCCATCTAGCCCACAAGATCCTGCCTTGGCATGACCAGAGGTGACCCAGAGCTCAAAAATCCGACTCCAAGGGGCCAGGGCGTCGGAGCATGCACAAGGAACAACCAGCCCTGGGTGGAAGGACCACGCCAAACTTTTGCCGTGACGACCTCACTACCATAATCGAACTCTGTCGGCATGGGCACAAACCCCGTCGGATATACATATGCCGACGGTCGCTGCCGGCATAGATCCATCGGCAACTCGTACGTTGACCTATCCAGGTCGAGCCGTCAACATAGAATCACCGTCGGCATAGCGAGCTATGCTGACAACGACCCTACAGCTGTCGACATCTACTCATCACCATCAAGCCGGCTCCAACCACGAGCCGCCATGTGGCAGGGACATGCCGACGGCCAGGCCGTCGGCATGACTCTGCAACGTGGCGGCTACTGGGCCGTCCTGGTGCAGGAATATGGAGATGGCCACGCCTTCAACATAGCTTTAGATCTATGCGGACGGGTATGTTAACGGCCAGGCCGTCGACATATTCCAGCACCAGACAGCCCAATAGTCGCCACGTGCTGCCTATGTCGACATCCCAGCCGTCGACGTTTTCCGCTAGGTTGTCGGCATATCTCTGTATATGCCTACGGCCCCCGTCAGCATAGATCTGGTCGTCGGGATAGGGGCTTTTTCCGGTACTGCCTGGCCAGAGGGAGAGAAGGCCCTGCCGCCGCCCATGCTTACCGGGCTTTGCCCGTCAGTGTGCGCCGACGGTGGCGGAGGAGGAGGAGGAAATGGGAGCGTGGAAACCAGCGGCACGTGCTAGGGTTCTCCCCGGACGGCCGCAGGGGCGGGGCAGGGAGAGGGAGAGGGGAAAGGGGAAACAGATCCCACGACCAACGCTGACTTCTGTTACAAATTATAGGTGGTTTGCCATATACATAAATCATTTATACAGCAATGCAAAAATGAAAAATATAGTTTTTTAAATACAATCTGAGCTGACATCGACACTGTTACGGCTGCCCCTAATTGACCAAGGTGACCTCTAGACTGTGCCCTTCGAGAATCATCTTGTTGAGATCCGTGAGAATCATCCTGTCACGAACTCATGCGCTCAGGATCAGATCCGAGAGGGGAAAGGGGGATGAGATCGAGACTTGAGAGAGAAGCTTTGTTTCCAAGGGGAGAGTACAGATTTGGTGAGAGTTCAGAATCATCACACACTACTCGCATGCCTTGCCTACTGGCCTACAGCTGGCTAAATAGCCGTACTTCACTTGTCCTCTCGCCTTACAGGTGGGTCCATGCCACATGGCAGAGGGGGTCTACACCATCACGCGTCCACCGCATCATCTCCTGGTGATGCCGGTGTGGCATTCCCCACTCCTTCAGAACAGGCATCGTCTTCAGGAGCTGCTTGCTGCTCATCGTCGCCGATCGATGGTGTGTCCCACGCCGGTCCTTGTAGAAATCGGCGGCGAAGGGTGTCATGGTCCTCCCAAGTCATCGCCGTCTCGTCGTTGGGCCAGCGCACCTTGACCTGCACCAGGGCGCTGTTGCCGCGCTTGATCATGCATCGCTCCAGGATCTCCGACGGTTTGTTGTCGTGGCCGGTGAGGTCTGGCGGTTGGGGCAGCTCAGAGAAGATCGGTGTATAGTTGGGGGTGAACGGCTTGAGCTGTGACACGTGGAAGACGGGGTGGATCTTGTTGTCCGCCGGCAACTCCAATTTGTACGCCAGCTTGCTGATCTTGTCGATCACCGTGAATGGCCCAAAATACTTGTACGCCAGCTTGGCGCAGGGTCTGTTCGCCACCGACGACTGCGCATAGGGTTGGAGCTTGAGGAGAATAGCGTCGCCCAATTTGAAGGAGCGCTCGGTGCGGTGCTGATCGACCTGCTTCTTGAATCGATGATGGGCACGGAGAATGTGCTCGCGCAGCCGCGTCATGTGCACACCCCAGTCCCAGGGCTTGCCGTTGATCATGGGCACCGTCTTGTCATCCCAGAGTGCCATGGCGCCCAGGTTGGGCTCCACTCCGTATAGAGCTTTAAGGGGGAGCATTTGATCGGGGAATGGAAAGACGAGTTGTACCAGAATTCTGCTGTAGGCAGCCATCGACGCCATTGCCGCGGCGCGTCATGCACGGTGCAATGCAGGTACATTTCCATGCACTGGTTGACGCGTTCGCTTTGGCCATCCATCTGGGGGTGATACGTCGTGGAGTAGAGCAGCTTGGTGCCCGCGTTGGCGAAGAGTTTGCGCCAGAGTGCACTGGTGAAGACGCAATCGCGGTCGGAGACGATGGAGCTCGGGATGCCGTGGAGCTTGACGACCTGATCCCAGAAGACCTTGGCCACTTGTGGAGCTTTGAAGGGGTGGTGAAGGGGGATGAAGTGCGCTGATTTGGTTAGTCTATCCACGACCACCATGATGGAATCGAAGCCCTCTGACGATGGCAAGCCTTACACGAAATTCATAGTGAGGTCGCGCCAGGGAGCTGATGATACGTGCAAGGGTGCGAGCGTGCCCGCCAACTTGGATTGCTCGTGCTTGGCGTGCTGGCAGACTGGGCACTACCGCACATAGTCGGTGACGTCGGCCTTCAAGCCTTCCCACACGAAAAGCCTTTTGATGCGCTGGTAGGTGGCCGTGGCGCCGGAGTGACCACCGACCGCGCTGTCGTGCAGTGCGCTGATGATCTTGGTGTGCAAGGACGTGTTCTTGCCGATTCAAAAGCGGTCCTGCTTGCGGATGAGCCCCTTGTAGAGCTCGAACCCGTCGTCGTCGGGTGATACGTCTCCAACGTATCTATAATTTTTGATTGCTCCATGCTACTTTATCTACTGTTTTGGACTATATTGGGCTTTATTTTCCACTTTTATATTATTTTTTGGAACTAACCTATTAACCGGAGGCCCAGCCCAGAATTGCTGTTTTTTTGCCTATTTCAGTATTTCGAGGAAACATAATATCAAACGGAGTCCAAACGGAATGAAACCTTCGGGAACGTGATCTTCTCACCGAACGTGATCCAGGAGACTTGGACCCTACTCCAAGAAGTTTCCGGGGAGGTCACGAGGGTGGAGGGCGCCCCCCTGGGCGCGCCCCCTGCCTCGTGGGCCCCTCGGAGCTCCACCGACGTACTCCTTCCTCCTATATATACTTACGTACCCCAATAGACCAGATACGGAGCCAAAAACCAAATTCCACCGCCGCAACTTCCTGTATCCACGAGATGCCATCTTGGGGCCTGTTCCGGAGCTCCGCCGGAGAGGGCATCCACCATGGAGGGCTTCTACATCAACACCATAGCCCCTCCGATGAAGTGTGAGTAGTTTACTTCAGACCTTCGGGTCCATAGCTAGTAGCTAGATGGCTTCTTCTATCTTTTTGGATCTCAATACAATGTTCTCCCCCTCTCTCGTGGAGATCTATTTGATGTAATCTTCTTTTTGCGGTGTGTTTGTTGAGACCGATGAATTGTGGGTTTATGATCCAGCTTATCTATGAATAATATTTGAATCTTTTCTGAATTCTTTTATGTATGATTCAGTTATCTTTGCAAGTCTCTTCGAATTATCCGTTTGGTTTGGCCAACTAGATTGGTAGTTCTTGCAATGGGAGAAGTGCTTAGCTTTGGGTTCAATCTTGCGGTGTCCTTACCCAGTGACAGAAAGGGTTGCAAGGCACGTATTGTATTTTTGCCATCGAGGATAACAAGATGGGGTATTTATCATATTGCATGAATTTATTCCTCTACATCATGTCATCTTGCTTAAGGCGTTACTCTGTTTTTAACTTAATACTCTAGATGCATGCTGGTTTTCATATCCACAGAACTAAAAAGGGGTGGGAAAAGCAACCATATTTTAACTAGTTATTCATCCATTCATCCCCATCTAAAAAGACAGATGATTAGCACAGACAATAACTTGTAGTCATTGTATATATGATTGTGCAAACAAAAACATTCTAATCTAGCACAAAAAATTAACTTAGTAATGATCCATTAATGGTATCGGAAAACAAAAAACACTTGAAAAATCACTGGAAAATACAGATGGAAACACATTGAATCATTTTATCAAAAGAAAAGTTTCAACAAAAGGGGATTGATATAACCCTGAGCATTGTACAACTTTTGCTGGGCATGGACAAAAAAAACCACTGGAACATAAATTAACACAAACAAACATTCACAAGAACTTGTATACTATCCACACAAAACTAGCACAAGTCTATCACAGATGCCATATTGCCAGGAGAACGCACAACACACAAGTGCACACTAATTCTCATCTACATGGGAATTAGCAAATCCATTCTTACTAATATATTTATAAAATCAACATAATTCTAGTACTTGGGACATACTTTTCAAGTCAAAAATATGTACATATGATTTTCAAATTTAAAATATAAATAATTATTCATAGTCAAAGTTTTAAAAGCTTGACTTGTGACATAAAGGACTACTAACCTAGCTAGCTTGATCAATCACTCCACTGAAAAATACGAAGGTAAGGCGATCAAGGAGCAGCAACACATGCAGGCATGTGCAATCCATGTATATTCACTTTTATAATGAGAAAAATGAAAATCCAAGATTTTAGATCTATCTGTGCCGACGCCGACGTTGTGGTGGCTGCCCCTCCTTAATCAAGCTAACCTTGAGATGGCATCCATCCAAAACCAGTTCATTGAGAGCAGCAAGAGCATCTTCCAGATGGGAATGTGTCGTCTCTATGGTCACATGGCCAATACCCTGTGAGGCCCTGGTCTTCTTATAGCAAATCACCTCAGCATTGGACACTTTACCATGCTCGCTGAAAAAGAGCCGTAGCTGAGTGGTCTTCACCGTAAGAGGCAGATT
>NW_021250312.1:0-2476 GCF_002162155.2 Triticum dicoccoides | reverse complement strand
TCCCTCTCTCTCTCTCTCTCTCTCGTCGGGTGTTGGACATCGTTGGGTGTTGCGGTAGGCACACCAGAAGTAACTATAGTTCTCTCTCTCTCCCTCCCTCCCTCCCGCCCTCTCTCTCTCTCTCTCTGTTTTACATTATAGGTTTATTGCAATATCTGTTCCTAGAACATGAAGTTACTTGTTATTTCATTACCGAGTCGAGTTATTGAATGAGTGGAAGAACTTTGCGATTGACTGGTTACTGTATTTTTTTAGTACATAAGTGCATAATTTTGGTTGTAGTTGATTATTTAGTGTGTTGCTAGTGTCTTTCTTACAATTTCAGAGATAAGAGTTATAGAGAACTGGTGCTTCTGGTGCATTGTATTTAACTTACAATATAGTTTTCTTTCTAATTTCATTTTCCCCAACACTGAAAGTTTTAGTAGTAAATCTTGTGATTTGGTTGAATTAAGTTCGAATTCTATAGTTATTGAGATCTTCATGTCATAGAGAACTATAGTTACTTCTGGTGTAGCAAATGGGTCAGTTATGTCATGAAGCAATCACGAGAGAGATGCCCTTAATTTTTGTTAATGGGTGCATTGCTTACTTGCTCTGATGTTCTGCAGACTGGTGTATAAATGAACGATGACTTGTTCTACAGTGTGGTGTATAAATGAGCGATGACTTTGTTCCAATGAGTAGTCTACTAAACATGTTATTTTACATGCATCCTTGTTTTTGATTGATCCATGGTCACCACATAGAAGTAATAAGAA
Source organism: Triticum dicoccoides (assembly GCF_002162155.2). Taxonomy (NCBI): domain Eukaryota; kingdom Viridiplantae; phylum Streptophyta; class Magnoliopsida; order Poales; family Poaceae; genus Triticum; species Triticum dicoccoides. The sequence goes on along the minus strand of NW_021250312.1, from coordinate 1,715 downwards.
ATTAAAAATTATTACTGGATGACGCATTGTATAGATCAAACTTCATACTCAACTAATTTTTCAACATCTCCATATAGCACTAGTTGTCAGTATATCACATCACAATTACATATTATATAGTTTGACTCGGAATGTAAAACAAAACACAAAAAATATCTATTCATAAAATATAACCTTTGATGTACTTACAGAGTACTTTACATGAATATAAACGGTGAAGGAAAACACACCTAAATGCCATGGTGTCTGCTGATTAATTATTATAAAGATGATATTTATTTCATGTTTTCTTTAGGGGGTCAGGCCCGTTTTAAGCGTGAAAGGGATATCCGGTAACCAATTGAATTGTATGAAGTACGTAGAAATAATTTGCATATGATTCTGCTAAACTGGAATTCCTCTCCGATGTTTTCAGGAAATGATGCACCATCACAGTACATTATTTTTACTTTATTCCAGCTATAAAAATTTATAGGTTTAAATGACAATTTTGTCAGCGGATGGTGTTGTATGGTGCCTCTGTGATACCACTACACATAGTTTATGCGAAAGCTCGCTCCAAATTCAGAAAAGAATCCTCCAATCCAACCAGAACATCAAGGTATTACAGTGTGCGCAATGCCCACTCAAGTGAAAAAGTCTTCGAATGCTACTTGGAGAAAATCATTGACAAAACTTTATGCATGATCATGGATTAATCAAAAACAAGGATGTAGGTAAAACAAGACTGCTCATTGTTATACCGAACTACAGAACATCGGAACAAATTCTTCACTCATTTACACACACGACAGCATCAGAACAAGTCATCATTCCTTTATACACCACACTACAGAACCTCAGAGCAAGTGAACCAATGAATCCGTTAATAGAAATTAATGGCATCTCTACAGTGATCTATTCATGACATAAGTGACCCATTTGCTACACCAGAATTAAATCTAACATGAAGGTCTCTATAACTGAAGAATTTAAATTAAGCCCAGCCAAATCACATGATTTACTACTAATACTTACAGTGTTAGGGAAAAAGAAATTAGAAAGAGAACTATACTATAAGTCAAATACAATGCAAACAGTAGCACTATTTCTCTATAATCCTGGAGATCTCTATAATTTTAAGCAAGACATTACCAGTGATTGCATCTGTACCTCATTCGCAGAATCTATGAAGAAACAGGTCAACATCCCCAAAATCTGAGAGAACTACCAACTTGAGAGAGAATAATAATCAACCTCGCAGGGGAATCACACACATGCATATACATCGGCACGAAGCTCAAAATAGGGATGTGAAGCAAACCAACTAATATTTTCTCCACGAAGAGATGAGCAAATACTCCCTCCATTCCTTTATGTAAGGTGTATAATTTTCAGTACAATGACCAAGGCACATAACTATACACAACATAGGACAAAATTAACCATGGCTAAATCATTTATTAGTGGCAAGTAAATCATTTAAGCTAGGAAAGTAAGATATATGCACAATCAGGAGAGAGATAATTTCCTTTATCTCTTTACAAGAAGAGATACATGCAATCGGGGAAAAGATACTTTCCTTTTTACTAGAGGGCTAAAAACGGATTTTTGAGGAATTGGAAGAAATGCACCTTACATTGTGAAATTTTATCAAAAAACAAATACACCTTACATAAAGGAATAGAGGAGTACACAGAAAGATGCATTGAAAGCGAGAAGTAGGACAAACCAAA
>NW_021250311.1:0-2212 GCF_002162155.2 Triticum dicoccoides | reverse complement strand
ATTATTATTATTATTATTATTATTATTATTATTATTATTATTATAGGGAGAGATGTGTTTTGTCATTTTTTTTGCATCAATTTTTGCATTAGCTTGCAGTCCCTGCTGACATTAAATTGCGCCGACGGTCATCTGGACCTGCTAGTCTATAGTACACGGGCGGTAGATGAAAGTCGACGGCCCATTGATTCTTTTTACCACGGAGTTTTACAATTTAAAATGGTCATCAGGTACACTGAAAGCCAGCATCTACGATGGGATCAAAGTCATGATGCACCAGTGGCTACAGCATGCAGCGACGGCTCCTGCTAAAACTTTCTAGTCCGTAGAAGTTTCAGAGCATCTCCAGCCATTCGGCCCCAGGGCGCCGAAAAAGAGCGGCCTGGGGGTGAGCCGGCGGCATACTCGGCGCTGGGTGCGGTTGGGCACCCAGCCATCGCCCCAGGTGCCGATTTTGGCCCATTACTCGGCCCAATTGTGTCAAAATACGGCCCGATATTTGCGTGAATCGGGCCATATTCGGCGTGGTTCGGCTTGTTTCGGCGTGAATTTTCGCATACAAATAAAAATCAATTAGTTCATCACATAGTCCGGGATGGTTCGGTGTGTTTCGGCGTGTTTCATCACATAAATCAAATAGTTCAACAAATAGTTCAATACAAATAAAAACTCAAGTTGCATCAAATGTCATTCCCCGCGTCGCCCGGGCCTCACCCTTGAGCCTCCATAGGTGGTCCACCAGATCGGTTCCACTTCTTGATGCACCTGTGGGTCTCGGATCTCCTGACGCATATTGAGGTAGTCAGTCCAGGTTGCCGGTAGCTGGTGATCAACTTGGGCAAGAGGACCCTGCCTGTAATATGGTTCAGTGTCAAACACTGGCTCTTCCTGCTCGCTCTCAATGATCATGTTGCACAAGATGACATAGCAATTCATGATCTCCCACATTTGATCTTTCGACCAGGTCTGAGCAGGATACCGAACAACAGCAAATCGAGATTGGAGCACACCAAATGTCCGCTTGACATCCTTCCTGCAAGCCTCCTGAACCTTCGCAAAGAAGGCGTTCTTGCCTCCGGGTACAGGGTTTGAGATAATCTTCACAAATGTGGACCATCTAGGATAGATACCATCAGCTAGATAGTACCCCTTGTTGTACTACCGCCCATTGACCTCGAAGTTCACCGGAGGAGAATGACCTTCAACAAGCTTGGCAAAGACAGGGGAGCACTGCAGGACGTTGGTGTCATTGTGAGTTCCTGGCATCCCAAAGAAAGAGCACCAAATACAGAGGTCGTGTGTGGCCACTGCCTCAAGTACCACACTGCAACCGCCTTTGGCGCCTTTGTACAACTCCTGCCAAGCAAACGGACAGTTCTTCCATTTCCAATGCATGCAGTCGATGCTTCCAAGCATCCCAGGAAATCCTCTTGCTGCATTCTGTGCTAGGATCTGAGCAGTGACTTCCGCATTGGGTGTTCGCAAGTATTGCGGTCCAAACACTGCCACCACTACCCTTCAGAACTTGTAGAAACACTCAATGGTGGTGGACTCGGCCATGTGCCCATAGTCGTCGAGTGAATCACCGGGAGCTCCGTATGCAAGCATCCTCATAGCTGTCGTGCACTTCTGGATAGAGGTGAATCCAAGTGTGCCGGTGCAATCCATCTTGCACTTGAAATAGCTGTAGAACTCCCGGATGGAATTCACAATCCAGGAAAAGCTTTCGGCTCATCCGATAACGGTGTCGAAATGTTTCCTCACCATGCAATGGAGCGTCGGCGAAGTTGTCCGAGTAGAGCATGCAGTAGCCTTCCAGACGATGCCGGTTCTTCGCTTTCACCCGCCCAGGCGCCGAGCCACCTCGCCGCGGCTTTTCACTGCTCGCGAGCAGGCCGGCGAGGGCGGCGAGCACCATGAGATGCTCCTGCTCCTGGACGTCGGCTTCGGCTTCCTCCTCCAGCAACGCCGCGAGCGCCTCCTCATCTTCGGAGTCCATCGCCGGGCCGGGCAAATCACCGAACACCTTGCGGGCGAGGTTGGCGCAAACCCGCCGGTGTACAGCCCCTGCGCGGCCGGAACGCCGGAAAAGTTGCCCGGACGGCGGCGGAGAGGCTGCCTCGGCGAAACCTCTTCTTTTTTCCGGCGGGGAATGATCTATCTAGCTGTGGTGGGCGGTGGACGGCGCCGGGATTGGCAGGGCGGCGCAGGG
>NW_021250310.1:0-1022 GCF_002162155.2 Triticum dicoccoides | reverse complement strand
ATCTAAGTAATAAGTATATGAGTATACCTTGTAAACTACTCCATAACCACCCCTACCAATGATGCGCTCCTTAGAAAAATTATCTGTAATCTGTTCCAAGAACTCGAGTTTAAACTCCCTTGTGGTCACACTTGTGTGTTCGAAATTGGTCGCCAATGCCATGGTATTTTATATCTCCTGCTAGTGCTAGGATTGACTAGCTTAGCTCTCTAATAACACAGAAAATATTTCGCATGGTTAAGAGAGGATAACTTGTACTACCACTGTAACTTTTAGTAAGACATTTTTAGAGTCTATAACAGTGTCAAAAAACGTCTTATATTTTGATATGGAGGGAGTACAAAATAGGAAAAGGAAAGAATGCAACTTATATTTTAGTGTTAAATGTTAAACTTTTTAGACCTTCACCTCGTCCCTAGCGCCAGCCACCTGACAACGAGAGCGCCAAGAACCAGCAGCAAATGCCGATGGAATCCGGCGCGACCATGCCAGCCGCATCTTCCTCTCCCCCGCCGCCCAAACAACCAGGGGACAGCGACGCTATGTAGCCTACAGGTAATGTCTCTTGGAGGCAGTACCGGTGAGGGGTGTGGAAGATGCGCGCGGTTGTTGGGGAAGCAGATGCCGAGCTCGTGGATTACAGAAGTGCCGGAGATGGATTTATGATTGGAGATTCAAGGAGCCCCCACTGTAACTAGTCTGAGGCCCTTTTCAAAAAAGCCAAAAATAAACTTTTAAAAATAAACTAGTCTGAGGCATTGATTGAGATCTAGTAATTATGACAACTAGTTGACAAATTAGAGATAAAACAGCTGCACTTTGACTGTGTATAGGTCACTGATTATCGATGTACACGACAGTGAAAAATAGTGGTCACATCTTTCAGAGCAGGAAGGGTCAACTTTCCCATACAAACCAGTGCAGACTTTCCCTAACCAAAAATACAAGTGAAAAATGAAACGACTTGCCAGTTGCGACCAATGAAAAGAAGAAGAAATCCTGTGCAGGTCGTAAAGCAGAGG
>NW_021250309.1:0-2830 GCF_002162155.2 Triticum dicoccoides | reverse complement strand
GCCGGAGTCCATCACCCATGTGCCCGTGGTGGAGGAGCCGGCCATGGGAGCGTCGAAGGTACTGTTCAGGGCCGCGATGAGGGCGGAGCAGTCCCATGCTGGTGCGCCGCTGCCGTGAGCGCCAGGTCCAGGCTGTATGTACGGCGTCGCGGGAGGTGGTGGGTTGTTGCCGAATGCGTTGCCATGAAGAGGCGCGAGCTGCATCGTGTAAGCCTGCGCCTCTTCATGTTGCCGCGGATCGAACGCAGCAGGAGCGCCGTTCTTCTTCTTCTTCTTCTGCCAGCGACCTCCGCCGCCGCCTCCACCGTCACCGCCTCCAGCGCCACCACCGGAGTTGCCACCGGAAGAGGAATCGGACCCGGCGGTGTTCCCGTAGAGCGCTATCTGGGACGAGGATGGAGATGGTGTGCCCGGGGCGGGGTGGGCGAGCTGGTTCTCACGAAGGAGCAGAAGGGATCGTGTCTGCAAGAACGTCGGGGCTGGGACCTGCATGGTGACCAGGGTGATGATGTCCGCGAAGCGGGGATTCAGCCCACGAAGGCAGGTGAGAACCAGGGTCTGGTACGACACCGGCTGTCCGACATCGCGAAGAGCGTCAGAGAGAGACTTCAGCCGGTGGTAGTAGGCGGTGATGGTGAGATCGCCCTGGACGACGACGCGGAACTCCGCCTCGAGGTAGACGGTGTGGGTGAGCTGGTTGTCCAAGAAGAGGTTGTGGATGAGCGCGTAGGCCTCGTACGCGGTCTGATCCTGAGCCATGATGATGTCAAGGATGTCGTCGCTGATGGAGCCGTAGAGCCACGAGCGGACGACGTAGTCAAGGCGAGACCACTCGGCTGTGCGCTCGCCGGCCGGCGTGTCGGTGGAGATGTGGCCGGTGAGCTCGTACTTGTCAAGGAGAACACCCATCAGCATGCGCCACTTCGAGTAGTTGGAGGCCTGGAGGTCAAGGACGATGGGAACGTGCGTCTTGATGCTGGCGACGTTGACGGCGAGAGAAGCCGGCGACGCAGCAGGAACCATGGTGGTGGAGAGGGCGCAGGAGGTGAGGGCATTCGCGGTGGAGGAGGTCTGGGCTGGAGTCGTCATGGTGGCGACGGAAGCGAGATTAGATCGAAAGGGCTGATACCATATAAACGTGTATCGTGAGAAGTAGTTTGAGGGAAGACGCCTCAGAACAGGGGCGATCGGCTCATATATATATATGACACGGTTACAAAGGCTTGGAAGCCAAGAAACAATCTACACGTATCAACAAGATATGATAGATACAAGACATTTCCATCTATACAAGATCTACATACGTTAACAAGAACTGCGTCTTCTATTCCTTATTCAGAAGGCATGAAGATATAAAAAATTCTCGTGAATCCATGAGATTTAACCCAAGAGCGAAATCAACAGACAAATATGAATACATGAGAATCATTTATTTTTCTGGAACCTACATGAGATGATATGTATCAGTTAAGATCATATTAACAAATCTGGCTCCCGCTTAGAGGAGCTTATGTCGATGAATGCAGACAGGAAGGACATACGGGAGGAGACCGACCGCATGAACGAGCTGCTATACAGAGAGGAGATGTTGTGGATGCAGCGGTCTCGTATTGCATGGTTGAGGGAAGGTGACCGCAACACTCAGTTTTTTCACTAGAAAGCGGTGTGGCGTGCGCGGAAAAATCGCATTAAGGCACTCACTGATGAGGCAGGGGTCACGTACACGGACCATGGTTCCATGGCGGCTATGGCCACAGCCTACTTTTCTAAGCTTTTTACTGCTGATTCTTCTCTCTGTTGGATCCAGTTATAGATTTGATATAGTCTCGTGTGACTAACAGTATGAATGATGGCATGTGCGCAGATATTTTAGACAAGGAAATAGTTGATGCTCTCTCCTAGATTGGACCACTCAAGGCGCCAGGGCCGGATGGATTCCCAACCCGCTTCTTCCAGAGGAACTGGGCAGTTATGAGAGAACAGGTTATGGCAGGAGCGCTGGAATTTTTTCGTACATGGATCATGCCTGAGGGGGTGAATGACACTTCCATTGTTCTCATCTCAAAGGTGGATAACCCGGAGAGGCTAACTGAGTTCCGTCCAATAAACCTATCTAATGTCATATATAAGGTGGTGTCAAAGTGTTTGGTGAATCGAGTGAGACCTATTTTGGATAATATTATCTCACCTCAACAAAGTGCCTTTTTCCTTGGAAGGATGATTATAGATAATGCACTAATTGCCTTTGAGTGTTTCCACTTTATTCAACAGGAGAAGGACCCTAACAAGAGCTTCTGTGCATATAAGCTGGATTTATCAAAAGCTTATGACAGGGTGGACTAGATATTCTTGGAGCGAATGATGAAAAAGATGGGCTTCGCTCGTCGGTGGGTGGACTGGATTATGCCTTGCGTCACCTCGGTGAGATACACAGTGAAATTCAATGGAACCCTCTTGGAATCATTTGCACCGTCGTTCGGGCTACGGCAAGGTGATCCTTTGTCTCTGTTTTTGTTCCTGTTTGTGGCTGATGGTCTATCTGCTTTGCTGAAAAATGGAGAGCAAAGAGAAGATTATACCCCACTAAAAATACGCCCAAGAGCGCCGGGCGTGTCTCACTTATTATTCGCAGATGATACGTTGCTCTTCTTCAAGGCAGAGGTGGACCAAGCTAAAAAGGTCCAACAAATGCTAAATACATATGCAAAGGCCACTGGACAATATATTAATCCGTCTAAATGTAGTGCCCTATTTGGCACTTCGTGTCCAGCCATGATGGAAGACGTGGTGAGAAATATTCTTAAGAGTGCGTTATATCGACTAAAGGGGG
>NW_021250308.1:0-1347 GCF_002162155.2 Triticum dicoccoides | reverse complement strand
ACCGATAAAGATCTTCGTAGAATATGTAGGAGCCAATATGGGCATCCAGGTCCCGCTATTGGTTATTGACCGGAGACGTGTCTCGGTCATGTCTACATTGTTCTCGAACCCGTAGGGTCCGCACGCTTAAGGTTACGATGACAGTTATATTATGAGTTTACATGTTTTGATGTACCGAAGGAGTTCGGAGTCCCGGATGAGATCGGGGACATGACGAGGAGTCTCGAAATGGTCGAGACGTAAAGATTCATATATTGGATGATATGGTTAGGCCAAGGGGTCAAGCCCATGAGGCTTTAGGTCGGTGCAAAAAGGAGTCTTGCGGAGGCCAGGGGGCCAAACGCCGGAGACCCTGGCATCTGGCCCTGGGCCAGACGCCGAGGCCCATGGCGTCTGGGCCAGACGCCAAGGATTGTGGCGTTTGGTCCTGGAGTCCGAGTGGGACTCTTGCCTTTCGGGCAAAACCGATTTTGAGGAGGCTTTTGCTCCAAGTTTCGACCCCGGGGCTCAACATATAAATAGAGGGGCAGGGCTAGCACCAAAGACACAAGAAGTTGATCCACGTGATCTATTCCTTAGCCGTGTGCGGCGCCCCCAGCCACCATATTCCTCGATAATACTGTAGCGGAGTTTAGGCGAAGCCCTGCTGCTGTAGTTCATCAAGATCGTCACCACGCCGTCGTGCTGACGGAACTCTTCCCCGACACTTTGCTGGATCAGAGTCCGGGGATCGTCATCGAGCTAAACGTGTGCTCGAACTCGGAGGTGCCGTAGTTTCGGTGCTTGATCGGTTGGATCGAGAAGACGCACGACTACTTCCTCTACGTCGTGTCATCGCTTCCGCAGTCGGTCTGCGTTGGGTACGTAGACAATACTCTCCCCTCGTTGCTATGCATCACATGATCTTACGTGTGCGTAGGAAATTTTTTGAAATTACTACGAAACCCAACAGTGGCATCCGAGCCAGGTTATTTATGTTGATGTTATATGCACGAGTAGAACACAAGTGAGTTGTGGACGATACAAGTCATACTGCCTACCAGCATGTCATACTTTGGTTCGGCGGTATTGTTGGACGAGACGACCCGGACCAACCTTACGCGTACGCTTACGCGAGACCGGTTCCCTCGACGTGCTTTGCACAGAGATGGCTTGCGGGCGACTGCCTCTCCAACTTTAGTTGAACCAAGTATGGCTACGCCCGGTCCTTGCGAAGGTTAAAACGGAGTCTATTTGACAAACTATCATTGTGGTTTTGATGCGTAGGTGAGATTGGTTCTTACTTAAGCCCGTAGCAGCCACGTAAAACATGCAACAACAAAGTAGAGGACGTCTAACTTGTTTTTG
>NW_021250307.1:0-1426 GCF_002162155.2 Triticum dicoccoides | reverse complement strand
TGCTCTGAAGACTCCATGCCTATCGCGGAAGGACCTCATCAACCTTCCGAACTGGACGCCTCTGCCTCCTCCTCCTCCTCCTCCGGCAAGTCAGGGCACTCCGCCTTCTCCACCGCATCCTCCTCCGGCGAGTCAGGGCACTCCGCCTCCTCCACCGCCTCCTCCTCCGGCGAGTGACGATCAGGGCACTTGACCGGCTCCTTCTCCGGCGCGTGGCGGCACTCCGCCTCCTTCTCCGCCTGCGCCGACGCGCCTGAGCAGCCAGCCTCCTCCTTCTCTGCCTCGTCAGCAAGGGTGGAAGAGACCTGCCGCCGCTCCGGCAGCTCCGGCGCGTCGTAGTCCTTCTCCTCCGCCTCGTAAGCAAGTAAAGAAGACAACCGCTCCGTCTACTCTGCCGGTGTCTAGCAGTACAGCCAGAGGCGGGAGGACATACAGATTCGGTCCTTCTCTGAAGACTCCAGAGAAGTTACCATACGAGAGGACCCCGGAGGAGAATGCCGAGATCGCGCGAGAAGAAGTGAGGAACTTCTTTGAAGGGGTGAAAGCAAGGAAACATCCACCTCCGGAGGAGAAGGTAGATCCGGTGAAAGCGAAGCGCACTCTAGCTGCCCTGACAAAACCACCCAAGTCTCCGCCGAAAGGAAACTATGAGCGCATTATTGCAAAGGAATTTGCCGAAGCGGAGCGGTCGGGAAGTACTGTCAGTGATCAAAGGCTGAAAGAACGACGAGCTGGGAAACAAATTGCCCAGCTCGGCGAACAAGCGAAGCAATCGTGCCCCCCGCTCAAGGTGCCTAGCGACAACGTCGCTAATGGTCCGAGGATGGTGCCCGGTTATAGCAATCTTGGCGATTACCTGCCCGACGATGTACATTATTATTTCATGGAGGTGCAGATACAAAGATACGAGTACGGGAAGCCTCTCGTCAAAGATGAAAGATCTCTATCAACGATGATGCGAAGATTGCATGATTGGTACTTGAAAATCTGCAGAGACTCTGGGGGGAGGAGTACTTTGTATGTGAAAGTTAAAAAGGAGCATGACCTCGTTGGAATTGAACTGTTACCTGTTCCATTTAAGGAGTTCTTTCAGTTTTTCAATAAATTGGCCCTCGATAAAACAACGGTCACCTGCTACTGTCTGTAAGTAGTACTATACTTCTGTCATTAAGTCTCTCTATATAGCTCAGCTCTTTCATTGCATGTATTTATAATCATTCTCACTATATTATGCAGATTGAAGATCGCCGAATTGAAGAAAAGACAAGTCGGTGATATTGGGTTCATTAACACATATCTCATAGATGCAACTCAGGTTAAATTTCATGCCGCAGATACCGAGGCCAACTTGCTACGATCGTTGATAATAAATGAAAACAAAGATATAATACTCTTTCCTTACAACTTCAAGTGAGTGTTACTGTCT
>NW_021250306.1:0-967 GCF_002162155.2 Triticum dicoccoides | reverse complement strand
GAAGATGAATGCTACAAAGAAAAGGTGCTCACCAAGATTCGATCTTCTCTTGATACCGTCGAGAAAGCAGTATACATGATGGGCTTGGACAGAGAGGTGGAACAAGACACCAGAGGGCATGCTGCGCGCATACTGCTGGAGCTCGCACCTGGCCTTCAAGTCGAGAACTTTCCTGGTATTTTTCAATCTATTTCTTCACTGCTTAGCGCACGCAGGACCAAGACCAGTGGAAGTTCCAGCAATTCAACCTGTGCAAGCAAAGAGCTCAAATTGCTTGGTGTGGATATTCTCGACAACCTCCTGACTAATCCAGAAAACTGTGCGGAGGTGAAGAATGCCAAGAACCTGCTCTCCAAGATCATACACATTACAAGCTGCCAAGATGAAAAGCTAGATTTTGATATTGATAAAAAGATAGTCGAAAACTCACTAGAAGTCTTGCGCAAGCTTGTGAGCACAGCTGGTGAGACCGGCGAGGAGCTCAGGTGCCAAGTGTCCAGTAATATGTACACCATAAGGAATATTGGCAAGTTCTTCATAGATCATCCTGAAAGCGAACCACAGATGCTTGCTCAAGCAGCAGACATCCTTGCATGCCTAGCTTCAAATGACACTGCCAGAAAGGAGATAGAAAGGTCACACCTAATCATCCGGAAACTCATCGGTCTCCTAGCTGAAGAAATTGATGACGTCCAAGAAAGCTCCATGAGAGTGTTGGCAGCCGAAGCGTTGGTATTGCTCACTGCTCCTACCAAAGAAAACGGCGAGCTCAGTATAGTGAGTGAAAGGAGCATCAAGCCAGTATTGTCAGAAACTAAGCTTGAAGGCATGCAGCGAATTGTCTCGCTGCTCTCTGATGAGTCTGCAGAGCATAGAATTATGGTGGCAAAATTCCTGCAGAATCTGCGGAGTTACCGGGGAGCAGAATATGGTGATCAGCTGGAGATAATCAACAAAGCTCTACCAA
>NW_021250305.1:0-775 GCF_002162155.2 Triticum dicoccoides | reverse complement strand
ATTTTTTCCAAATAAAACCCATCTCCCCTCAACGTCCTCCAGCCCTCCTCGTTCGACCTCCCCTCTGATGTAATCCCCACCTACGCGCCTCCTACCGACTTTTCCAATTCTCTATTCGCTACTTCATCCATCCCACAAAAATAAGCAATCTCCTCGATTCTGACTCGACCATTTCTTCCTTGTCACGCGAGGAGAGCGCCACATAGGGTTCTCTCGCACTCGGTTTTTTTCATCCTGAATGTTCGCTCCCTGACTGACGTTGGCCCCGCACATCCCTCTCCCCCACACCCGACCGGGCAATGGTTCCAACCGTCGCCGCTCCCCTGCTATCCTCTCACCGCGACGCTCTCGACGCCACTGACTCTGCCTTCGAATTACCTCTCTGTACTTTCCTCTATGCCGCAGCCGCCAAGGATCAAGGGTGACGACGTTTCAATGTAGCGGTAATTTGATGCGCTTGTGGGGGGAGCACGTTTTTGGCGACACTGCATGTGAGGTCGTCTTTGTTCTCGACTGCATGTGATGCAAGAAGGGTATGCTTGGCCAACTACTCCATGTGGTTTTGTGATCCCAGGCGCCTACAAGAACATGTCAGAGGTATATATACCGAAGAAGTTGGAATCACGAGGACGTGCAGCAGCCTATCGTGCGCCGTCTCGGCTTCGAGGCCAAACAGGTTTGGTTTCCCTCCCATATCCCACCCTCCCTTGTCTTCTTGCTACGACTCCATGGATGATTATATTACATGTGTGTGCGTGTGTGATATGATCAGAAG
>NW_021250304.1:0-492 GCF_002162155.2 Triticum dicoccoides | reverse complement strand
GTTTGAAGTAGTCGAACTTCTTCTCGTTCTGACCAATCAAGCACCGAACGTACGAAACCTCCGAGTTCTGTACATGTTCAGATCGATGACGTCCCTCGAACTCTCGATCCAGCAAAGTGTCGAGGAAGTAGATGAGTTTAGAAAACATGATGGCGTGGTGACGGTGATGATGAAGTAATCCGCGCAGGGCTTTGCCTAAGCACTACAAGAATATGACCGAGGGTGTATAATCTGTGGAGGGAGGTGCTGCACACGGCTAATGATTGTTGGTGTGTGTTCGAGGCGCCCCCTCCCCATGTATATATAGGTGGGAGGGGGAGGAGAGTAGCCTTGGGGCACCCCAAGTAGGAGGAATCCTACTTGGGGCCCTAGTCCAATTCGCCCCCCTTTCCTTATTATCGGAAGGGGGAAAAGGGAAGAGGGAATGGAGGAAGTAAGGGGGGGACCCCTCTTCCTTCTCCTATTCGTCCTCCTACCTTAAGAGGGGGGGGG
>NW_021250303.1:0-1761 GCF_002162155.2 Triticum dicoccoides | reverse complement strand
TGTTAGTGGCCACAATTATTATGTCAGCTTTATTGATGCTTATAGTTGGTTTACCTAACTTTATCTTATTAAGCATAAATCTGACGTGTTTGATATTTTTATTCAGTTTCAAGCACATGTTGAGCGTCTCCTTAAGCATAAGATTCTTCATGTTCAATCCGACTGGGGGGTGAATATCACAACCTCAATTCATTTTTTAATAAGCTTGGGATCTCACATCGTGTGTCTTGCCCTCATACACATCAACAAAATGGCACCGCTGAACGGAAGCATCGTCATCTTGTAGAAACTGGCCTTACTTTGGTAGCTCATGCCTCCGTTCCGTTTCAGTTTTGGAGTGATGCTTTTTCCACAGCCTATTTCTTCATAAATAGGCTTCCCTCGCGCCTTCTCAAGATGAAAACTCCTATTGAACTCTTGCTCAATGAAATCCCTAATTACACGTTCCTTAAAGTGTTTGGATGTGCATGTTGACCTCACCTTCGTTCGTATAACAATCATAAGCTAGAGTTTTGGTCTAAATAGTGTGTTTTTCTTGGGTATAGTTCCCTTCATAAAGGGTACAAGTGCCTGCATGTTCCCAAAAATCGTGTTTACATATCTCGTGATGTCGTATTTGATGAGAATGTGTTCCCTTTTTCCGCACTTCCGAACAACTCTATCACTTCTACACCATCTGTGCACTCGAATATACCCTCGCCTGATCAATTTGTGGATGTTGCATATGCTCCTGCGCTGCTTCCTAATCATGCTGTAGGTATTGGACGCGGCGCTCGCCTTGAGCTTCTTGATGATCAGGTGACGGACGACGCTTGATGTCTACTACACAACCTTCTTCTTGTAGACGTTGTTGGGCCTGCAAGTGCACAGGTTTGTAGGACAGTAGTAAATTTCCCTCAAGTGGATGACCTAAGGTTTTATCAATCCGTGGGAGGCGTAGGATGAAGATGGTCTCTCTCAAGCAACCCTCCAACCAAATAACAAAGAGTCCCTTGTGTTCCCAACACACCCAATACAATGGTAAATTGTATAGGTGCACTAGTTCGGCGAAGCGATGGTGATACAAGTGCAATATGGATGGTAGATAAGGTTTTTGTAATCTGAAAATATAAAAATAGCAAGGTAACTAATGATAAAAGTGAGCGTAAACGGTATTGCAATGGTAGGAAACAAGGCATAGGGTTCGTACTTTCACTAGTGCAAGTTCTCTCAACAATAATAACATAATTGGATCATATAACTATCCCTCAACATGCAACAAAGAGTCACTCCAAAGCCACTAATAGCGGAGAACAAACGAAGAGATTATGGTAGGGTATGAAACCACCTCAAAGTTATTCTTTCGGATCGATCTATTCAAGAGTTCGTACTAGAATAACACCTTAAGACACAAATCAACCAAAACCCTAATGTCACCTAGATACTCCATTGTCACCTCAAGTATCCGTGGGCATGATTATATGATATGCATCACACAATCTCAGATTTCATCTATCCGACCAACAGAAAGTACTTCAAAGAGTGCCCCAAAGTTTCTACCGGAGAGTCAAGACGAAAAGGTGTCCCAGCCCCTATGCATAGAGTCATGGGCGGAACCCACAAGTTGATCACCAAAATATACATCAAGTGGATCACGCGATATCCCATTGTCACCACAGATAAGCATGGAAAGACATACATCAAGTGTTCTCAAATCCTTAAAGAATCAATCCGATAAGATAACTTCAAGAGGAAAACTCAATTCATCACAAGAGAGTAGAG
>NW_021250302.1:0-443 GCF_002162155.2 Triticum dicoccoides | reverse complement strand
ATTACAGAACGAGTAAAGAGACTTGCCGGTAACGAGATTGAACTAGGTATTGAGATACCGACGATCGAATCTCGGGCAAGTAACATACCGATGACAAGGGAACAACGTATGTTGTTATGCGGTCTGACCGATAAAGATCTTCGTAGAATATGTGGGAGCCAATATGAGCATCCAGGTTCTGGTATTGGTTATTGACCGGAGACGTGTCTCGGTCATGTCTACATAGTTCTCGAACCCGTAGGGTCCGCACGCTTAAAGTTCGATGACGGTTATATTATGAGTTTATGTGTTTTGATGTACCGAAGGAGTTCGGAGTCCCGAATGAGATCGGAGACATGACGAGGAGTCTCGAAATGGTCGAGACGTAAAGATCGATATATTGGACGACTATATTCGGACATCGGAAAGGTTCCGAGTGATTCGGGTATTTTCGGGAGTACCGG